>NW_010297031.1:6915-12207 GCF_000700745.2 Antrostomus carolinensis | reverse complement strand
CCATCTCCCCTCTGACACTTTCAAGCCATCACCCCTTGTTCTGTCCCTCCCTGCCCTTGGCCAAAGTCCCTCCCCAGCCTTCCTGGAGCCCCTTCAGGTACTGGGAGGCCACTAGAAGGTCTCCCTGGAGCCTTCTCTTCTCCAGGCTGAACAGCCCCAACTCTCTCAGCCTGTCCTCACAGCAGAGCTGCTCCAGCCCTCGCATCATCCTCGTGGCCTCCTCTGGACTCCTTCTAACAGGTCCATGTTGTGACATCTCACCATACACTGTATAAACCTGGACTGAACCTGCACAAGCACTAGCAAAGCACTGGCCAAACCTGGGTATGGTTTTGAGGGCCAAGAGGTGAATTTTAGGCCGGTGCAGTGTAGTCAGGAGCGTTTCTGGTCGCAGCAGCTTTTCTTGCTCTCTCTGCAGTGCTGCAAAGTGCTGCTTTATGTGTCCTGCTCTGGTCTCCCAGTTGCTGTCGCTGTCTTTGAACCCGGGATGTCCCTGAGCTGAGTGCAGGAGGAGCCTCGTCACTTTTCAAAGAAGTCTCAGTGGTTTGGGTTTAGTTTTCTTTTGTTTGGTTGGTCTTATGGGGTTTTTTTTTGGTGTGAAGGGAAGGACTTTCAGAGCATTTTAATCATGAAGTGACTATTGGACCTGGGGTCCTGGAAGGGTTTTACAAGCCGTTACCCTCTCCCAGCTGACACAGTGGCTGTGGTTAAGCCAGGGTTGACTCAGCTCCTGGGCAGGACGTGGTTCTGTGTCACCAGCTGAGTGAGGTGACATCCGTGACTTGCTCCCTGTTAGTCATAGACCTGGTTACCTGGGACAGGGAATGTGTGTGCAGTGCCATGGCAGGTACCCCCCACCCCTGGGAGAACATCCTTTACCCTCCCCACACCTCCCAGGTAGGTTGGCTTTGAACGTGACGCTCAGTCTGTGATCCCAGGTCACCGATCTCGAGAGGAGCAGCCGGAGCTGGGCTGTGCCCAGGGCATCGCAGGCAGCTCAGCTTACTCCAAGGCCTGTGGGGATCCAAACCTGGACAAAACCAGGCTCTGATCTGGTTTAAGTGCTCTAAGCAGTAAAAAGGCCAGCTTTTCTCATAAGCTGGATGGAATTTATCCAACTCTGAAACTTCATCTCCCGGTAATTGGATTGAGTTATATCCTTGTCAGCAGAGTTGCCCAGAGCTGACTGTACTTTGCATAAATACTTCAACATTTTGAGCAAGTCTTCGAAGTTGTCTTTTTTTTTTCTTCTTTTTTAAGCTGCATATATGAGCTTGTTTTGCTTCGCCTCACTTAGATGGGTTTTATCTTTCTGCTTCAAACTTCTTGTCTGAGCTCTGGCCACCTGGAAGCAGTTGTACCCATGGCCCCAGCGTCTCTGGGGACAGAAATACCATCAGTTCACCCCCTTTGCCATTTACCCCTTTCATATATTATTGCACCAGACTTTTTACCTGTTCCTTGTCCAGTAGCTCACGCGGAGGTGGCTGTGAGGTCCTTCAAGGTTCACAACCTGGAAAGCAGCAGCAGCTCTTCATCTCGTGGGTAATTCTGGGTCTCTGAATTCATCCTTTGCCTCTGGTCATACCCGTATGCGGTTAAATTGCGATTGCTGAGCGTTGCAGAGCCATCTGAATACTCTGGCAGCTTGTCATCGTCATCTGGTATTACTGTGACATTCCTAAGCTCTGGTAGCCCAATTTTTGCTTTTAATAATTATTTATCAGTAAAAGTGTTTTGTTGTTGAAGAGCAGCTGGTAGTGGCCTTCATTAGAAACAACCCTCAGACCTGTAATTTTGCTTAAAATAACAAAGATCGTCCCATACAATCTGCTTTGCATGAAACTACGTGGTCTGACAATTATATTTTTAGCCTCTAATTAGTTGAGAGGCTTGAGATGGCTGTTCTCTTTCGTTTGGGGTCAAAATAAAGCTAATCAGGTTCCTGGCTGCTTCTTCTAACATCCCCTGTTTAATACTGGGACTTGTTTTGCCCCATGAAGTACATCAGGACTGACTCTACCATTTTATCTGAAATTAACCCAAAATCTCTGCCTGGGGGCAGAAAGCTTCACTGCAACTGCAAACAATGGGGGAAGTTTTCTAAGCAATTAAAACCCAGTCTCAGAGCGGGAAGCGTGGAGCTGCCAGAGGGGCCACCCACCTGGCCTGGGGTGCGCACTTATAGCTGCCTCCCAGCAGCAGCAGCAGCAGCAGCGCTGGCCAGGCTGGAAACTGGAGTTGGGATCCGTGTTTGCTGCGTTTCCCACCTTTCCAAAGCTCCATGTGAGCATCTGAAATACCCCCGTGCACCCTCCCTCCCTCCCACAGGACCTCTGCTCCCCGCAGCGTGCCCACGGCGGGTGATCACGGGGAGCAGCCCCGCTGGTCGGTGTTATTCTGTGTCTCGCTGTCCTTCATCACCCTGAATATTGTGTCCAGTTTGGGCCCCTCACTCCAAGAAGGACATGGAGGTGCTTGAGCGTGTCCAGAGAAGGGAACGGAGCTGGGGAAGGGTCTGGAGCACAAGTGTGCTGAGTTCCCTTGTGGCTCAGGGAACTGGGGGTGTTGAGCCTGGAGAAAAGGAGGCTGAGGGGAGACCTTCTGTCTCTGTCCAAGTCCCTTGGAGGAGGGTGGAGAGAGGTGGGGGTGGGTCTGTTCAACCAAGGCCCAAGGGACAGGCCAAGAGGAAATGGGCTCCAGTTGTGCCCAGGGCAGTTGAGGTGGGATGTGAGGAAGAATTTCTTTGCTGCAAGGGTTCTGAGGCATTGGAAGGGGTTGCCCAGGGCAGTGGTGGAGTCCCCATCCCTGGGGGGATTTAAAAGCCGGGCAGATGAGGTGCTCAGAGATCTGGTTTAGCAGTGGACAGGTATTGTTGGAGTGGGTGATCTCAAAGTTCTTTTCCAACCAAAGGATTCCATGGTTCAGTGATCAAGCTGTGCTGAAGGAAGGGCTGTGAAGCTTCTCACAGGGTTTTCTGTGGGGCTGGTGCCAGTAGAGGCTGGTGAAGCAGCTGCTTTCACGGCACCTCTGTGAGATGCCGAGAGGCAGAGAGAGAGCGAATGTTTCTTCTGATTGTGTGACAGCCTAACTGTTCGCTTGGGGAGTCGAGTTTTCCTGTGCACGTGCAGGTTTGTGTCCTACCTTGACTTGGTTTGCAGCTGGGTGCCAACCTGGGTGCTCGAGTCCAGAGCTGCGGTTCAGAACATGGAGAACAGCCACTGACTGTGTGTGACACGTTTGGCTCGGGCGGTGGCTGAGTGTCCTGGAGGGGGACAGCACGTCCAGCTCTGCGGGCAGAGCTTGGTCCTTCTGTCCAGGCTCTTTTCTTGTAGCCCCTGCAGCTCTTCTGGTGTCTGCAGCAAACAAGGGCAGAGGTTTCAGGAGAAGCAGAGATCCCTGGAGGAAACATGGCGGTTGTGTAACCAAGTGTGCAACGACACGTGGAGTCACGTGGGCCACAGGCCTACGGGGACAGCAAATTAAGACTTTTTTTTATGACTGTTCTCAACTCTGACACTTCCTTATGATTTGAGGGTTTGGCTCCGAGATTGATAGTTCCAGGGTAGGATACAGCCATAAACGTGTTGGAGTGAGTTCTTGTCTCTTCCCCCCCCAGCCCAGGTGTGCCAGGCAGCATCACCCCCCCAGCCCCATCAGCAGGACTGTGCTGTGCTGTGCATCCCTCCAGCCCAGCCATGGGGAGGGCAGGGGGCTGCTGGCTTTGCTGGCCCCCAGCCCTGGGGCACAAGCCCTCTGCTCTACCCATGGTTGCACAGCAGGAGAAGAGCGTGAAGCTCTGGGTTGTGGGTTCCATCCGTGCATGAAAGGCCATCGTGCTCTTTTATCTTCTCCCTAGTTTCATCCTTTTTATCTTGTCTTTGTCTCTGGTCACCATTTCATTCATCAGCATCAGCCTCCTCCTTGGCAGGACGTAGCAGGTGGCCCACTCCAGCTCATCCCCTGTGACCAAGATTTTCAGGGAGCTTCTGACTTCAATTTTGGGGGAATCCAACCTCCTGCATGGGAAACAGCTCCTGGAGCAGCTGCAAGACCGTGTGTGACTTCCACGGGAGAGGTGGTAGGTGCCAACCCACAGAGGTGTTGGGCAGCTGCTGTCCTCCTACCGAGGAGGAGCATGTGGAACTGCACAAGTACACGAGCAAAGTTGCCTGCAAATGGGGGGACTGGGCCAGGTCTAATTCAGGTAGAGCTGGAGGCCCAAGGCTGGTCTTGGTGGTACGAGCAGCACTTGGCTTTCTGTGGTGTCTTCTGATTTCCTTCACCCCACAGATCTCAGGAGCTCCTTCAGCTTCACCCCACACATCTCAGGAGCTCCTTCAGCTTCACCCCACACATCTCAGGAGCTCCTTCAGCTTCACCCCACAGATCTCAGGAGGTCCTTCAGCTTCACCCCACACATCTCAGGAGCTCCTTCAGCTTCACCCCACACATCTCAGGAGCTCCTTCAGCTTCACCCCACACATCTCAGGAGCTCCTTCAGCTTCACCCCACACATCTCAGGAGCTCCTTCAGCTTCACCCCACACATCTCAGGAGCTCCTTCAGCTTCACCCCACACATCTCAGGAGCTCCTTCAGCTTCACCCCACACATCTCTGCCGGCTGAGCTAATGCCATGACCTGCCTTCCTCTTGGGCAAGTAGCTTTCAAGAACAGCTTGGGGGATGGGAACGAGGAGGAACATCTTCAAACATGACGTAGCCAAAGAGAGTTGCAGTTTCTAGCAATGACCAACTTCTCCTACAAGGAAGGAAGTGAGAAACTGAGGGAGCCGTTCGCAATGATTTCATCCAGTGGTACAGAGTGTGCTGCAGGAGAAGTGCTCGTGTGTCATCGGTGTTATCAACAATTCAGATATCTCCAGACTCCTGAACAAAGCGCCCTTAACATTTTTCTTCCCTTGCTAATTGTGCTTTTCACCTAATTTGTAAGTTGCCAGTTGGCAGCGACTCTTCCTGGTGGCCTGGCAAGCTGCTGCTGGGTATTTTTTCTCTCTATGGAGTGGGATATGTGTGGTCAGTGTGCTAAATAGTGGGAAAAAGGTGTTTCTAGTTGAGAAGAGACAGGCTGGAGCTGGGATGGAAGGGAGATATTGCAGTGATTGGCTTTTTCTGGTTTTCTAGGAAAAAAGTTGATGCCCATTTTGTTGTTTTTTAATTCCAGTGAAACTTGGTGATCAGTTTTTAAATGTCAGGTACCACAGTGCACAAGTTTGGAATCCTTTCTGAACCCCCGTTCCTCTCCTCCTGTCCTCTCTCAAGTGCCTGGCA
>NW_010297031.1:0-6823 GCF_000700745.2 Antrostomus carolinensis | reverse complement strand
AGGGTGGGAGCTCCCTCCCCAGTGCTGAAGGACTTGTGTGCTCAAGGAAAGCCTTGAGTAGGGATTCAGAAACTCTTCTGTAGCTGACCTGCTCCTCAATGGCAGAAGGAGGAGTAATTCTCATCCAGGGTACGTTGTGTGAGATGTTTGGACAGTCTCCAGTTCCACATTTGTTCACAGAATCACAGAATGTTGGGGATTGGAAGGGACCTCAAAAGATCATCCAGTCCAATCCCCCTGCCAGAGCAGGAACCTAAATGAGATCACACAGGAAGGCGTCCAGGCGGGTCTTGAATGTCTCCAGAGAAGGAGACTCCACACCCTCCCTGGGCAGCCTGTCCCAGGGCTCTGTCACCCTCACTGTAAAGAAGTTTCTTCTCAAGTTTAAGCAGAACCTCCTGTGTTCCAGCTCACACCCATTGCCCCTTGTCCTACCATTGGGCATCACTGAGAAGAGCCTGGCTCCATCCTCCTGACATTCACCCTTAACATATTTATAAACATTAATGAGGTCACCCCTCAGTCTCCTCTTCTCCAAGCTGAAGAGCCCCAGCTCCCTCAGCCTTTCCTCAGCAGGGAGATGCTCCACTCCCTTCATCATCTTGGTGGCTCTGTGCTGGACTCTCTCCAGCAGTTCCCTGTCCTTCCTGAACTGTGGGGCCCAGAACTGGACACATTTTTTTGACAAGTTGTTGACATTTTTATTCATCTAAGGAGGGAAAAGGTTAAAATAAATGGTGGAAAAACTTACCAAAGATCTTGAGCGTTCCTGGAGCTTTGGTGTGTGACAGGCTGCTGGACACCACAGAAATCAGGTTTGGTTGATGAGCTCTAAGCCATCTTCAGGCTACACTTAATGAACATCCTCACTTAGAACATTCTTAGTTTTAAAAGCCACAGGGACACGTGTGTGTGGATTCCTGTGCTGCTTGTGCACGCAGCCGGGTGAGCAGCACCGGGGACAGGAGTGCACAGAGCAGCCACGGAGCTGTAACGTGTTTCTGCTGGCGATGTTTAATTAACTGTGTGTAATCCAGTGCCCTGCGTGGGGCTGGAACAGAGGGCAGGATTTGGGCAGGTGTGTGATGCTGGTCATCAAATGATCTCGTATCAGAGAGATCTGAAAACCTTGAGGAAGGGTCTTTCCCTCCATGGAAATCCCAGGCTCACCTGTGGGACCATCCAGTGCTGTTGGAAAGGATCTTCTCAGAGCAGGACCTTGCTCAAGTCTTGCTGCTTGGCTTTTCCCCTCCTACAAAACGCCCCCCATGACCAGGCCCCCTGCTAGCAGGGGGATTGCTGGCAGAAGGGGCTGCTAGTTTTTCCATGGTGCTTTGAGCTGTTGTGTCCATCTCTACCTCCTGGGCAGGACAAGATTTGATTTTAGAGGTGATTTCTTCCCAAGACCACAGCAATCTTCTCCAAGCACTCAAGTTTTGTATGAAGGATCCTTCTCAGGTCCTTCAACCATCATGACCAACTCTTTCCTCCTTCAGCTCCCTCTCATGCTGCCCTGAGGTGGTTTTTGTACCTCTGGGCTGGTGGGTAACGAGTCCTGCACGCGGTGGGTAGTGGCTGACCAACGGATTTAGTGTCTCCCCTGTGCTGCTGAATGTGGTTTCCAGCAGCTCCTGAGAAGGGCCCTGAGCAGAGGCTGGCAGTGACAGGGACAGGCTGCTGGCCTCTTGGGCTCTTGATTTATTTTTAATTTTTCTTTTCCCCTCTTTATTTATATTAAAGTATCAATACTATTGATCTAAACTTCTGCTCCGGGTTGTCTCTGCTGCAGGTGAGACCAGTGGAAGAGAAAGAAGAGCCTGAGCTGTGATTGAAGCAGGAGACGTTGGACGGTGTGTGAGGATGGTGAGTACATATTCTGGGCTGCCTCTGTCCTCTGCAGTGCCATTGCTCTTCCTTCGTGTGCCCAAATCTTGTACTGCTGCTAAATGGATGAGAATAAACACAAGAGTGGGCAAGTATTGAGTATTTTACGTAGCAATATAATACAGAGAGCTTTGGAGTATTATTGTGGCCGAGATGCTGTTGGTAGGATAAGTTTACTCCTTAAATTTGTTAGTGGAATATACTGGAAGTCAAAGTAAATCAGACTGGAATCCCCTTCTGCCTCCTTGAGCTGCTGACACAGTCATCTGGTTTTTGTGGCTTACTGATTTATTTCTACTTTCAAACTAAACGCTGGGGTTTCTCATTCTTTTCCTCTGTCACCTCTCAATGAAGACTGAACAGCATGTTAATAATGTCCTCTAGTGCCACCAAAGTAGAAGAAATTTCACAATAATTAGTCACAGAAAAATAAGATATAAAAGAATCTGGAAAGACTGAAACGCAGCCAAAAGAGCCAGATTGCTGATAAACCTGGAGAAAGTGCTGGGGAGAAATAACCTGCCTTTGGGGAGAAATAACCCAAAATACGCAACAGTCTGATGAGGAAAAGAAAACTGGAGACCAGGAATGTTCAGAGATGGGCTGACGGTGTCGTTAGGGTGGTGGTTTGAATTGGGTGGTGATCTGCACGTCGGGCTGTGGGTGGGCAGGAGCCTGAGCGTTGCTGCAGTAACACAGCATCAGCATCAGCCTGGTGTGTCGTCGTGTTGGAAGGAGCGCAGAGCAGAATGGCAGAAGCAGTCAAAGGGCTGGAAATTCCAATGGAGGACATGAAAATTTAGGTTAAACATATAAAAAAAATAAATAAATGAAGTAATCTGGCAGACTGCTCGAGGAAATCGTGGCGTCTCCCATGGGACTGTCCCCCATGTGCTCTGTTAGCAGCTGGAAGAGGAAAAGGAAACGTGCTCTCTGCATTAATCGAACTGTCAGCTCCAGGAGTTATGCACACAGCGTTTCTGGTGTGGTCTCTATCCTCATGCTCCCTGGTTTTGCCTCAGGATGTGCTGTGCTTTCTGTTGGAAGAGCTTCTTGCCCTGCTTCAGGCTGAGGAACTCGGCCTGGGGTGGAAAGATGAAAATCTGCCCTTGTTATAACCTGATAAAGTGTTTTACACTTCAAGTTGGAATTACCCCGGTGTCAGAAGTCCAAACACTTCAAACCCTGGTGTTTGGAAGTGGAAAAACCCAACAACTTCTCTGTGTGGTTTGAGGTGAGAGTGATGCAGGTGTATACAGATATGAGTGGGGGGAAAAAAAGTTAATAAACACATGGAAAATGCATCAAAAATCCCTCCAGGTGACATGGAAGAGGCCAGGCTGGGTCCACTGCAGGCCTGGCTGGTCAGATTGACGGGGCCACCGGTGAGTGCTGCAGGGAGAGCCTGGGGGAGCATCTGGTGATCATCACCTGAGGGATCCTGGTGATCCCTCACGTGTCAGGATCTGCAGCTCAGCAGCTTGGCAATCCAGAAACAATTTCTCCGTGTTTTAGCAGCCCTTGGTAGACTTCCCTTCTGTGAACTCACCTGGCTGCTTTTCAAACCCAAGTAAAGATCTGCAGCTGTGGCAGAGCTGTGCTGCCGAGGTGTGCGGAGCAGCCCCTCTCGCTTTGGTTTTGAACTGCCCTATGTCCCTTCTGTGATGGTCCCCAGTTCCTGTACTGGGAGTTAATGGTGAAGTGTGGTGCTGCCTGTGAGCATCTCCACACCCTTTGGGATTTTCTAGATCTCTGTCATGTTCCCCTTGGACATCTGAAGAGCTCTAGCCTTTTAAATTCTTCTCTGTAGAGAAGCCATCTTTAAACCTTGTCACCCCTCTCTGGACCCCTGTTCTTTTCGGGGTGCACAGACTGGAACTTTGGACTTATTAAAATTTATTATATAGAAGTTTTTACTTTTCACTGTGCTCCTTTTCCGTGTCTTGACAGACACTTATCCTGACGGGGCCCTGGCCCACCCTTAGTTGTAACCACAGATGGTTTGGTTGCTTCTAGACAAGAGGATCTTCTACTCCTTAATTCATTAAGATTCATAATTCACCTGAAGATGAATTTACAGTTTCTAAGGACCTTCTGAAATGGATTTATGGGGTTTTAATATTTTATTTAAAAGCTTCTTTTTTGTTTTATTATGTTTTTCCTGTTGGGAAAAAAAAACAACAACAACCCAACCAAAAAAAAACCCCACCCCCCTCACCCCCTGTTTTGGGAAGACAGGCTTTTTATCTCCCATGGCAAGGGAGAAAAAGCAACTTATAATTGTGGGCTGTAGAAATAAGCACTTGCTTCCATCTCCTTACCTGAGCTCCTGTCAGCAGTTGAAGGCAGAGAGCTGCTGTAAACTCTTGACAACCTCCTTTGAGTCCTTTCGTGACCTCTGTGGAGGGTTGTGACTTCTGGGTTGCAGGCAGGTCTGCAGGGAGGGCTGGAGGTTGGTTGCTGGTTAATTGATGCTCCGTGGGGTTGTCCACTGACCTGTGGGTGCTTCGGGGCTTGACTTCTTCAGTCAGTTTCTGGGTGGGTCGGTTGGAAACCCTGTCCCCTGCAGGCCTGTGGAGCCCTTCGTTAATTACCCGTGATCACTGCAGTCAGAGGACACAGCACCAGTGCCCTCTGGTTAGCAAGGGCATGGCCCAAAATCATCTGCCTTCCTCAGCAGCACCCCAAGTGGGGATCAGCAGCTGCTCTCCCCTTTCTGCTGCTACAATTGCTTGGTCCAGCATGGGTTAAGAGCTTTGTTTGCTTTGGTTGTACAACTCTCCTCATTTCTCCCCTGAAGACTAGCTGCTGATGAAAATGACCTTGGAGACAGCACTAGTGGTGGTTTAATCCATAACTCCAGCTAATGGGAGCCCTAACGAGCACCCAGCACCTTAATATGTTACTTAAAACTAACCTGGGGGGTAAGTTAGTGCAACTGCTGTGCTGCTCCACCAGCAGATCGGGGCTCAGCTCCCACAGCAGCGTTCCCTCCTCTCACTGCTGGGGATACTGGGACTGTGGACATCTGTGTTTCCACGATGGTTCATACCCTCTGGAGGGGACCGTGACTGTTGGTCTAGGTGAGGTTTTGCAGGTTAGCCATCCCTCATCCCCTCTTGCTGACCTACAGAGTTGGTAGCCCTTGACTCCTGTCCTTTCATCCCTCTTCTCAAGGCTTCTTGCTTCGTATTTCTGTAAGGTGCTCACCTCTGGGCAGCTTTCTGAACAAATATTAAATGCAGAATTACAGATCTGTAACCTCTTCTGTCATCCTGTAGAGATGAAACAATGTCACTCACCGTCCCAGTCCTGATTTACGCGATATAAAATAGTGACTTCTCTTCACACAAGTTGAGGGGTTTATTTCTGGGAGGCCACCTCGGTGGCTCAGCAGCCTTTCAGTTCACCTAAGAACCTCTTTAGACTTTGAGGAAATGAGCTATTTTTGTACAGGGACCTGAAACTAAGATGCCCTTCGTGCAGTGAAAGCAGAGAAAGCAGAACAAGTCCTGCTGGCCACAGCCAGTCAGCTCTGCAGCAGCTTGTGTAGATCCCTGCCCGGGCAGTGGAGAGAAACAGAGATACGTGTCTCAGGTGCAGTTCATCTCACCTTAGTGTAGGTATCTGCTAAGCAGAAAAAGGATAAATTACAACTTTTAGGGTGAGATAAATGAGACAAGTCTCTCCCTTCCCCTCCTTACAAGTAAAAAGATCTAGATAACCAGTTCCTACCTTGATCTTTATCTGTCCAGGCCTGAATATTGTCGATATGAACGACAGTAACCTGGTAACAGCTCTGGGCAGAGCTGCCCTGGCTCCTGGCAGTTTGCTTCTGATGACTTGCCCAGAACGGTCACCACCTCCTGCCCATTTTCCTGAGGTTTTTCTCCAGCTGGAGGCAGATTAGGACAGTCTGTGCCTTGGATGCCCTACCAGGGATTCAGATCTCTGCCATCCGTGGCCCCTTGCTTTCCCTGCTCTCCATCTGCGGGGCTGTGGTGATGAAGAGCCCACCCTTATTAATATCTAGAGGGGCTAGAAGCGGCGGTGGTGCCTCTGCCTAATGAAATAAGATCTACAGTCATTTTATTTGTGGTGCCAAAAAGAAATGGAGGATAAAGGTGTGTCAGTTGGGCAGGGTGCACCTGGATTCAGAAGTCTGAGTCCATGGTGCTGCCAGTGGCATCTCCCTGCAGTGGATGGGACCAGTTTTCCTCGTCTCACCCTTCGGCCGCTGGCTGCCACCTTTCAGTGCGTGATGGGCTCTGTCAGCACCTGGACTGCACAAGAGGTGGGTGTCAGCTTCTCTTTGAACCATGCTTTCCATGTCTTGCAGAAAGCTGGGCTAGCCATTGACAAAACAATGCAGTTCAGGGTGTTGACTGGCTCCAGGACACCAGAGAGATTTCAGTGTCTCCTGAGCTCCCAGTACAGATTCCCTGGGCAGATGGGACCAGCTGGCAGCTCACTCCTGTGAACCCCCATGCTGCAGGCTGGGCTCCTGGTGCACGCAGGCACATCTCCCTTGGGAACATCATCTCCCTTGGAGGCTGCAGGTTTCCCCTTTGAGCACCCAGGCCCATCCCATGCTGTCTTAGAGCCTCCAAATCCCTTTTGGTATCTTAAAGAGAGGCTGCAAACTCTTTATCTGCGGTGTGCGGATGGAGAGGTGGGAGGAGCAGCACGGAGAGCCCCTTGCAGCATGAACAGTGTGTTGCTAGTGGGAAGAGGAAGAGTTAATTACTGACAACTGGCCTGAAGAACCTGCCATGTGTGTTATATTCACTTCCTCTCTTCCTCAAAGTTCATGAGACCTTCAAGATTGTTGTGATTGGGAGAAAATGAGGGAGGTTTCTCTCTTCCCCTGCATTGATGTTCCTGGCCACAGCAACCCCTGACAACGCAACAGGCTTGGGGAGGAGTGGGGGCAGAGCTG
>NW_010297030.1:0-2755 GCF_000700745.2 Antrostomus carolinensis | reverse complement strand
TTTAACCCTTCTGATTCTCTCCCCCATCCCATCAAGGGCAGGGTGAGCGAGCGGCTGCCTGGTGTTTGGCTACTCTCTAAGCTACAACCACCACAGCACCCATCTCCAGTCTCCTTTCTGGAGCTGTACAGCCTGGCTTTGCCTCTCTCTGTGTTACAAAGGCAGCACTGGCTTCAGCCCAAGGGCGATTCCCTCAGTGCATCTGCGCAGGGAGTGAGGAACACCTAAAAAAAACCAAAGGAAATAATTTAGGTAGCAACTTAGCTTGGTGAGAAAACCCAGAGCAAAGGCTGGGGAGCTGGAAGTCATAAATTCAAAGCAGAAGTTCAGTGCTGAAGGTGATCAGCTGTGGAAAACGCTTATCAGGAAGTGTAATTAAATGCTGTTGCTTGAATTCTGCAATGGTTGGGGTTTTTTTTTCCTATTTTTACCTGTTTAAAATATGTTCTGACTGAGCTACAAGGCAGATGTGTGTTTGGTTTAGGAGCTTTTGCATGAAACAAAAAACATCTGTGGACTGGGTGGTCTAAGAGGTCAGGCTGTAATAATCCTTTCCAGGCTTGAAAGATAATAATAATAATAATAGTAATAAAATATCTAAAGAGGAAAATGCTATCACCAGTTCCTTTGAGCTGTTTTTTTCTCTCTTCTGAGGCTGAGGTGGCTGTAACTCGGAGAGATAAACACAGAGACTTGTGTTTTCATTTGCCCAAGGAAGTTGTAGATTCCCCCTCCCTGGAAGTGTTGAAGGCCAGGCTGGATGAGGCTTTGAGCAACCTGGTCTAGTGGAAGGTGTCCCTGCTGCTGGCAGGGGGGTTGGAACTGGATGAGCTTGAAGGTCCCTTCCAACCCAAACCATTCTATGATTCTATGATTTGGCAGCTGGGCTGAGTTCCCACCATCAGATCTACACCAAGAAGGTTCCCAGTGTGGTCTGGATGCTCCAGATCCACCACTTGCTTCTCCAAAATCCTCCAAATCAAATGGCAATAGAGGAACCTTGGGAGGAGCAATGCCCAGGGATTCATTAACGCATGGGACAGTGTGTTTGGAAAACGAATAGGGGGAAAAGATGACCAAAAAACCTCGTGGTTGGGTTCCACAAGTTGATTTGAGTGGTTCTCCACACACTGGGATAAAACCAGGAGGAGATTGAGGGTGACTGGGCAGACTGGCAGAGAGTGGGTCATGCATGGGCTGGGGAACATGGTGCAGGAATTTGTTTGTAGCCTGGGGATCTGGATTCCATTCCTTGACCCATCAGTTGACTTTTTTTATTGTGGAGGTGGTGGATTTTGGACAACTTCCAGAGTTGGTTGCCCTCCTTTAACCTGAGACATATAGTCATGGCTGGAGAGTCTCCCCAGAAAAAGTGTGACCCCCTCCCAAAGGTGATCCATGGCTTGGTTTGTACCTGGGACATGACAGAGTTTGTGCAGTGATGGGAAGACCAGATGAGGGGTGTTGATTTAGGTAGGTGACCTCTAAACATCTAAGTCGAGTGTGCTGGTGTCACTGGGAGCACTGGGCTGGCAGCCAAACCCAGCCCCTCGCTCACTGCCCACCCAGGGGACAGGGGAGAGAATTGGGGGGCGAGGGGAAGGAGACTCGTAGGGGGAGAGAAGAACAAGTTCATCATGGAAATGAAAGAAAACTTAAAATAATAATGATATTAAAATAGGAATGATCATAATAATAGGAATTAAATATGCAAATGAGCAGTACCCAGTGCCATTGCCCAGCACCCGCCCACCCAGCCCGGCCCGTTCCCAGATCACGATCCCGCAGGAGCCACAATCCCGACCCGAAACCGCAATCCCGGGAGAGCCAGAGCCCGAGCCAAAGCCAGAGAGAGCAAGAGAGGAAGAGCCCCTCATGGATCTCCTGCCCATGGGGGACAGGAGATGGAACAGCCCCTTGGCAGAGCCCAATGCCCATGGAGCTGATCCATGGCAATATTCCTCCCCCCTGAGATCTTGCGCTTTGCAGAGCAGCAAAACACAAAGTCCTTTGACTTCCAGCCACAATTGGAAACATCAGGATGTTCTCAGCGTTTCTCTGCTCCCAAATCCCAGCTGAACCCAACCCCCAGCGCTGTTCTGGCTGCTGGACACAACCAGCTCTGGCCCAGCTCACACCAGGACATCAAGGTGGAGGAATCCCAACCCTGATTTTTAAGCCCCAAGCTGAGAGCATCTGCATTCCATCCTCCACAATTTAGCCAAATCCAGGTGATCTCCAGCAGAATTCAGATCTGAGCCCCTTTCCAAAGCCCGGCCCTAAGGAACCAGGGACAACACCATAAAGTGATGATTTCTGACAGCAGAAAATGATACCCTGTGTGGGGAGAGCTCCCAAGACAACAGCATGTCATGGAGCACAGCAGATTGGAGCGAGTTCCTCCACACCCCGTGTCGCTTGCTGACCCCCCCTGGGCTGTGCTGCAGCAGCAGCGGATGGGCTGCGGCGTGAACATCCCCAGACGAGCTTCTTGGTGTGGAAAGCTTCTTCAGTGGGGAACCTGGGAGCCTTTCTAGGCCACTGCACTTTCCAAATCTGTTAATTTGCTGCCTGACACACCTCTAAGTGAAGGGGGGTGGTGCCTACACATTGTTATGTCTATACCTTGTCTTGGTAGCCACACCTGAGCTCTGGGATCTGCTCATGAGAGAGGACTGAAGTGTAGAGCAGGACTTCCCTGTGCTCGGTGCTGTACACAGGATCATCCCAGAATCCCAGCCTGGTTTGGGTGGGA
>NW_010297028.1:0-4161 GCF_000700745.2 Antrostomus carolinensis | reverse complement strand
AGCTCTGGCCCAGCTCACACCAGGACAGCACGACATCAGTTCAACGATAAGACAAACAAGCACAAAACCCGCATCTCTTTTATTCGATCCAAAATCAAACCTCAATATACTGGAAATAAAGTCACAAAAAGGGAAAAGGCCAAAAGGTGTTACCAGCAGGTACCTGAAACCTCAGCTCTGTCCTCAGCACCCGCTTCGCAGCTCAAGGGACAACACTGGCAGGTGCTTTCCTCATCAGAGCCTCCCCGCAGGAAAATACAGATCATCACAGATCATCACAGTCACCCAGACCCGGCCTGACCCAGGGAGCAGCGTCACACGGGTGAGGTGCTGCTGCCTGCACCCACTCCCACTCCACAGCAAACCATTAACCCACGGGTAAGGCTGTAGGAGCTGAGATGCTCTTCTCAGCGGGTGGGAACTTTGCTACTCGAGGTATATGAATCATGGAGTGAAGCATTCATATAAAAAAATAGGTGAAATTACTTTATGGTGCAAAAATGACTGTGAATAACGAAGGGGATTTTATTTGTTTTTATGTTGGGGGTTTTTTATATATCTATATTTATTTTATATTTAGCAATTGAGGATTTTCCCTAAACTAATACTGACAATTAGTTAATGCAGACAGGAGTGAGCTAACCACACCAGCCATTTCTGATAGGAAAGCTTTGCATTTAGAGCTTTGAGGTGTCTGTACCTACTCACAGCAAAAGGGTTTTCTCACAAAAAGAAAAAAAAAATGTTTTTTTAAACATTAAAAATATTGATACAAACTTATTGACTGCTCTCAGTAAAAATGCTTCTAACTGGCCAAGGGGAAAAACATTTTTTTTTTGTCCTAAATCTTTCACATGTGGCGTGCCGTTTCCTATTTTGCTCCAATCACCAGCAGAAGTGAACCCTTCACAGCTCAAACTGCCACGGAGCGAGTCAACGAGCCAACTCGGGCAGCGCCCTTGTGCAATCGCTTCTAACAAGGCAGCGGGTGAGACGTGTTGGGCAACAGCAGCTCAGCCCGGCCTCTGGCTGCAAGAGCTTCCTTCTCCTCAAAAAACCCAAATTTGGTTCCAGGGGGGACTTGAGGGACACTGGGTGTTGTGCTTCAGGTGGCTGGTGCCATCCCATCCCCTCGGGACCACCAAGCCATGGGTTCAGCTGCTTAGAACCTGGCTCTCGGCTCCAGATTTTCTACCGTACAGCCAAAGCATTCCTCTCAAAGCAGTTTTCCCAAATGGCAAAAATTCCAGCCCAATTCCAGCGGTTCACAAGGCCCTTCCTTGCCAGCGGTCCCTTCAGGGATCCTTTGCTTATTCACAAGACCTGGGAGTTTTCTGGGCACTCCCCAGCTCCCTCAGCACCAGCTCTGCAAAGATGACTCATCCTGCCCTGGTACCCGACCTGCCCCCTGCATCGCTCCTGCCCTGGTACCCGACCTGCCCCCGGCATCGCTCCTGCCTGTGGGATCTGCTCGTCAGAGGAGAGAAAGAGAAATATCAGAGCAGTAGGAGTGAACTTCATACAGCTGAGGACACTCATCTCCTTTAAAACTATATTACTTCTACCTTCCAAGAGTGAAGTGAGTCAGCTTCTCACTCTTTTAGGATTTTTATATGTATATAAATACACACACACAGAGATATATAAATATTACCAGACATTGCTGTATTTGTGGCTGATCCTACCAGGTTTAAGAAGAGGGAGTGAGGGAATCCATCCCAGCTGCCAGAGAGAACTGGGGAGCACAGGGCCATTTTTGGGGTGGCCTCCCCATCAATCCTCTCCCCACGAGCATGCACAGGCAGCCTGGGTTTGTAGGACCAGGCACTGGGCAGCCTTGCTGCTCCCTTACCAACCCTGGGAGGTCACTGGGGCCCTCATTAGTGTCCTTCGTGGCTCCCTATCAGGTTGGGTTTTAATATTGAAATACACAGATCAGTTTTAAAAATACAATATCTTCACTGCAGATAGGGAGCAGCTTTTCTTGGCAGAGCTGACCCGCGGGGAACAGCATCACCTCTCTGCAGGGATGGGCTTCACCCCCTTGGTCAAGCCCCAGGTTCTCTCCTCATCTGTGGAGCTGCAGGGCTAGAGCCAGCTTGCCTCCCACAGCTCCAGGGCTTTCCCTCCCAGTTTCAGTCCCTGGACAAGGGCACTGGGCAGCTGGGAACCCATCATACTGGTCCCTATCACTTGGGAGAGTCCTCTACCCACCCTGTGCTCCAGGGAGCCAGCCCTTTCCTCCTGGCAAGGGGGTAACTACTCTGCTTTGCAGAGCACAAGCCTTAAAACCTTCCAGAAAATGACATTCTTGTATTTTAGCCAGCCCCACGCTATTCTAGCAAATACTGTATTTTGATAACATGGTTAGGGCTTCACATGGCTGGATGAGTAATAAATTGGCCAAGAAATGAAAATGATTTAAAAATCACCCTTTGAGTAGAGATACCCTTTGAAAAAACTCTGCTAAGTTGAAGAAAAGACTTGAATTCCTTATCCCTTTTGTAAGTTTAGACAAGCAGAGAGAAAACTAGTCCCTTACGAAGGCAGAGATGATCACCTTGATGGGAGTTCATGCCAAAAAGGACATCCACTAACCTTCTCACAGGAGGGGGAGCAAAGGGTTTGAAACACCTCACCCGGGCTCCCCCATCCTCCTCCAGACAACAAAAACTTAACTGAAGATAGCTGGGGAAAAATTAAAATCAACAGAAGTAGTTTGTGCTCTGCTCAGCCCAGCTTTCAAAGTTTCAACCTAAAAACTGGTCAGAGAGACCAGATAGATTTTCTGGTAAGCGAGGTGACTCAGTAAAGCCACACTGTTCACAGCCCAGAGCTAGTGAGGGAAGAAGGAAAAATTAAATTAAACAGGAGGAGGAGGTGAACTGGCCAGAAGGAAGATTAAGGGTGGAAGTTCTCAGATACAGAACTGGAAAAGTACAGCTTTTAGCAGTAAGAGAGGGTTACTGGGTAACATTTGTTTATTTTCTGCCATGTGGGGAGAGATCTCCTGCAAGTGATGATCTGCCTCAAATTTGGAGGGGGAAACACCTTCCCTGTCCCCATCCCAAGTGGGCACTAACTGCCGAGGAGCTCCCGTGGGAGTGGGCAGATGCTGCAGAGCCAGAAGGCAAACTCCAAAAAATTAACATGTAGAAGAGCCCACGTGAGTTTTGGAAGTCCAGATCACAAGGAATAACTCCACATAGCCCCCTGATAACAACCAGCTCCAGGAACTGGAGTCAAACCCACTCCCAGCCTTAGCAATGTGGAATATAAGATAAATTATAAAAGTTATAAAATCTAACTGCTTTATGACCCACAAAACCCAGCGATGCTCCATTCCCGCTTCCTCCCATCTGACTATACATGGTTTGGATTAGAGGCAGCGCAGACCTGGAAGGGGAATGGGATTAAGGGAGGAAAAGAGTCTTCACAGCCGCATGCAGAGACCTCGGCACTCGTGACACAGTCCAGACGCCCCGTGCCCGGTCCTGCCGGGCTCCCAGATCTCCAGGGGCTCGCAGCACACGGCCCCAGCCGGCGCAGAGGAATCTTTCTGGAAGATGTACAGTATACACGCTGGCGGCTGCCCAAGGGTGAGGTCATCTTGGAAGGAATTTTATTTATTCAGGAAATATTTCTGGAAATATTTACATGTCAAGAATACATGTTTAAATGCTTTGACAAAGCAAGCTCTGGGCCACATGTGACATTTCTGCAGAGCTTTGGAAGTATTTCTTCTTGTTTTCCTACACACAAAAGGCTTTTACTGTGTCACCATTCTGGGGGCAGCAACGGATTCTCTCTCTAAAATAAGGAGCTGGAGTCCTGTGCTGGAGACTCCAGTTCTCAGCTGAGCAGGAGGCTGCAGTTTCAATTCAGTTTCTTCACACACTTTGGCTCAGAATGATCTGTGCAACCAGACTGTCCTCAGCAGTCCAGAGATGTAAGCTCAGGAAAGTTCCTGCACAGGAGAGGGCAGCCAGACCTGCCAGGTCAGCATGTCCAAGCAGAGGAGCCCTGTGAAGCTCCCCTTGGCCCAGGCATGGCTAATATTTAGTGACTGACAAGCTCTTCCAAGTGTTTTAGATTTTGATAAAATTCTATCCTCTTTATATTTATATATATAGTTAAAAAAAAAAAATATATATAAATATA
>NW_010297027.1:14696-40299 GCF_000700745.2 Antrostomus carolinensis | reverse complement strand
AGTTCTTTACTCCGAGTTTTTCGGTAACAGTCTCCCCATAAGCATTCTACAGCCAGCGAAAACTGAGTTGTGCAGCATGATCTCCCATACCAGTTCACCCTTCAGACCCCATACTAGGACCTTCCCACATCAGGAAGCATGTCAAGACAGAAGGAATTTCCTTTTCCAACTAGAAATTCCACAGAATTAGATCTTAACACCATGCACTTTGGTTTTCCTTAGTACAATCACACTAGTAGTCATTCAATAGTAAATATTGGCAAAGAGCAAATCTTTAGTAGCACCAAGATTAGGAGTTGAGCACATTTTGGGTGGAACTCTCCCTTTCTTCAGCAGCCTGTTTTTTGAGCTATTTAAATTCAGCCACTAGAGAGCAAACTTCTTCTTTTTATCAAATAACAGTTTATATATTTCTTTAAAAAAGAATTGTACGGTTCTTCAGACTAAAATCCATTAAAATTGAAAACAGAGCTTTTAGTTTACAGAAAGGAAAAGAAGCTTGCTTGCTTGCTCTCTCTTTCCTTCTTTCTCTCTCTCTTTTATCTTTCTCTCTCTCTCTCTTTCTCTCTTTACAAGCTGTGTTTTAGAAAGGGAGAAGAATAGACAAGTGTGTTTTGTTGTAGTGAAGGCCTCTGCTAATGACTGCCGAAGCTCTTTTCCTTCGTGTCAGTCAACAGAGGTAATTGTCCATCCTGACATTTGTCGGGCTGTGTGAGGAGCATCTCAAAAGGAGGCCTTGGGATAGGAACAGTCACTACAGCGCTGTGTGTGTGTGATTGTGCAAGAGTTAGAGAGGAGGAGATCTGCAAAGTGGCAGGATTATACCCATTAATTTTGGAGACTGCCTCTTTCTGGAGTAGTGCTGCAGCAGCTGGGCTCCTGAGACCACATGGTTTACATGCCCTTGAGATTTTAACACAAACAGGTAGGAGAAGTCACATCTTTCCAGAGAGAAGATTCCAGACATGGGCTTTCCTTTGACCCTTGGTCTTTCAGAGCTTGGATGTGCCCCAACTCTGATGGTTCACTTGCAGCTATGCTGGGGAATGGGGTCAGGGGTGAGGGGCAAAGGAAACCCTTTCTATATGGTGGGATTGTAAAGAAAAGCCCTTCTTGCTCATTTTTTCAGTGAGCAAAGGTTGTATGTGCAGATAGGACTCTAAAAGCAATGGCATATTAATCAAAGGGCAATGGCATTTTACTGACTTACTTAATTGCTTCAGGAAAAAGGCCATACAAGTTGCTTCTGGGCTCAAACGACTGTGGATCCAGGCTCTGCAGAGTTCTGTAATTGCAGTACTACAACTCTATGTCCTTGAAAGGCTGCCTGCAAGCTTCCTTTAAGCCAATTGTAATAACAATAAACCCTGCAGAGGTGCTAAGGGGCACAAAGAGGCTTGCTACTGGTGGCAAAGACATGTAAGGACAGCCTGTGAGATCTGTGGTTTAAGAGGAAACAAGTCCCAGGTATGGGTTGGGACTGTGCTGCATGTCCCAGGCTTGCCAGCCGAGGTAGCAGCAGCAGCAGCAGCAAACTGACCTTTCTGGAAACCACCTCCAAATGTTCCAGAGCACAAGTGAAGCAAATGCTGGTTCCGTCAAGATCTGGAAACTCCCCATTAGCACCTGATCAAAAGCAGCTCTTCCCAGGAAGGGAATTTTGTTAAATACTTAGTGCTGTCAGTGTTGGGTACACAGTGGGTTGTCTCCCTGCCTTTCTTTGTGAACTGGTCAGGGGACCAGCTATAGATACATGCATGTTGCCTAACATTCAATGAGGTGGTCCTTTATGGTGACCCATAGGCATGAGGTTAGGGCCCATGGCCTGACACGGACCTTTACAGAAGGGCACTCCAACGGGCCATGGGTGACATGCGATTTGACTGCTAAGAGGACAAGTCCTACCGTTTAATGTCCCATTGACATTGTTAATTCCCCCATGGCCCAGATTTAATCAGTTTAATCTGTGGTACCAACATGGGAGCTTGTGTTTCAGACTGAAACTGCTTTGTGCTGCATTAGGCACGATGAAGTGGCTATGGAATGAATTAGTTGTACTCCTACAGCATGCTGTGACAGACCCTGCATGCCAGATATTTTGCCAGCAAAAAAAGGACCTTAGGATTTTGGAGTCAGTCGGAGCAGCCATGAAAGGCACGATTGGCAAATCTCACCAGGTCAATCTGTTGCAATGTAAGTTTTTCTGTTTCGCTGTGAGGCCACTGATCTTGAGACCAAATACAGCTTGAGCAAGTGCTGTACAAATGCAGTCAGCACGTAATAAAATATCTTCTGCTTTGGAAATATCAAGCTGTTGAGGAGATGATGAGTCAGTTGGAAATGGGGTCCCACCATCCCCCTTTTTGATGCTTAGCTACAGATGTGACCTAAAGAGCTGTGCCCTTATGGACTTGTATATTAACAACTTCACTGTAAGGTCACCGAGATCACAGAGATGCAAGCCCTGAGAAGTAAGAACATAAATAGGGCTGGAGTGTCCCATGCCACCAGGCATCCAGAACACCACAAAGCGTTGCATATTGACCTGGCTGAGCAGTGGTCAGAGCAGGTGTGACATCTCCTCTGACCCTCTACTAATGCCTGTTTTGATCTCCTCTGCAAATAACTTATAACCCTTTGTGAAGTGTGGCTTTGGGCAAGCTCACTTGACTTGAGAACCTCCTGGCTGGTGCATGCTTAGATGAAAAACAGCCACTGGACAAAATAAACAGCTTCCAGGGCTCATTGGCAGCAGCTGCATCGCTCATGTCTTTGCTCTGTGCATGACAGCACAGTCTAGTGTTAGCAGAAATTCAGCCCTGGGCACATTCAAACCTCTCATACACTCTTACCTGCCCAGATAGCTTTAAAAACTGTGTTAGAAGCAAAAGCTGATTATCAGCTTAAGTAGTGCTGTCTCTCCTCTTTTGTGTAAACATTGACCACAAGCAGGAGCAAAACCAACATCTCGCACTTTTTCTAGAACAGGCTTCTGGGTAGGTACTGTTCAGTGTTCAAGCAATCATCACCTACTTCGTTAGAGTACATTTAAATGTGCTTTGTGCAGCTTCCATAATTACAGTCTTGATGATTTTTATTTTGTGTCTGAAAACCTATTTTCTGCAAACATTCATGCTTCTGAAATTAGACCCCATGAACTCTGAATGGGACAGCTCTTGCATATTTTCCCCAGACAACTTTTCTAAACCCCCTCATAAGCGATTGTTTCCAGAAATGCTCTCTGCTTTTGAGTGTCTGCTGGTATTTTCCATATCCCCTTTGGGACAGGCTTCATTGCTATAGTTGCTGTAGTTGCTGAGCTCCCCACCTACAATGCATGTTGGTGCTGAACCACCCTGGAATCTGCATTTTGTGCCTCCCATGCATGAGAATCTGTGTGCAGGGATGGGAGGGAGATGCTTGGCTGACACCATGGAGCAAGGACCACGCTGCTAAGCTGTGTTGAGGAGTGCATCTTCCTGTGGACTCTCTGAGTGACTTTAAACTATGGCTTCCCTACTCAAGGCCCATAGCTAAAGCACTTCTCTGTATTTCTCTTATCTTTTTCAGCTTGGAAATTCTTTGTATGGAAAATTTCATATGGAAAAATTAAGGGAATTCCTTCCTAAATCCTATGGAAAATATTCTGCCAAGCACTAGGTTGTGCCCAGGTGCCAGGATTTCATTCTTGGCTTCTATTCAACTCTTTTTACCTTCCTTCTTTTTACCCAAGAAATGTATTGATTTTATTACCTTTTCTCTCTGTCTTTTTGCCTAAAATTAGACAGCCTCTTTCCTTGTCACTAACCAGCTCTGTAGTGGTATACTTTTCTTGCCCTTTTTTTTTTTTTTTTCCCCCCTTCTTCTTTTCTGCAAGTTCTTTCTGGAAAATGTGGCTTGCAGTGAATGTTCACTAATGCTGGAAAGGAAGATAGGACAAAATGAACATTGGACTCAGCCTTGCTTTCTTTCCTCTGAACATTATGGGAATGCTCAGTTATTTGTCCTTCAGCCAAACCTGTGAATCTCTTCCAAGGCCTTACCTTTGTTTCTTGCCCCCGAAGGAAAATTAGCATCCCTGGTTTGGAGAGGTGAAAACCAAGATGACACTGCCTTCTGACGTGCCTGGGTGAGTCTGGGGTCTGCAGTAGGTGCTCTGCGTGTGTGTGGTCTGATGACATTTGATGTAATTCCCAGCTTCAGAGGGGTAAGGCTGGTTGTACCTGACCCCAAGCCTTGCTTAGCAATTCCCTTGTGTGGTTTTAAGCTTAAGCTGGCAATTAATGCTGTTCTCCTTTCAGTGTGTCAGCACCCTTGTCATGCAGAGAGCATCGCTGGCTTGGAGCGGTCCCAGACCTAGCCTGGGAGGAGCGGAGGGGGGAGAAGGAAATGGATGCTGAGGGTGGGGGAGAGAGGCCAACCACCTCCGGCATTTATTAAACTTATGCCCTATAAAATACTGCAATTATATTGTTTTCTAAATCCAGTGGGAACTGTTGTTTTTCAAGCAATAAATATCCTCCTGCAGTGCTGGCAGCTGTAATATGGCAGCTCTGACAACCTGAAACTGAAACTCATTCCAGTAACATGAAACTGATGCTCGTGATTTTCCATCAGCCAAGCTGAGAGAAACAATCAAAAAAAGGTAAATAAATTGGATGTTCTTTCCATTTTCCCTTTTAATAACCTCTTTCTGAGGGATGAAACCCAAGGCCTTCACTAGCAATATGTTTTTGATAACATTTTGATAACAGAACCTTGAAAGATGTAGAAGGAACCACTAATGACTGACAGACCAAATACAATAATTTTTGTTGATTGATGCTCAATTTTTTTAATAGTTCAAACATTTCAAGGAAAGATGATGTAGGCAATCATTCATGCCTTGAGCACCAATAATATTTCCTTTTCCTATCTTTCAGCTCTTTTAGTCTAGGATATACAGGACATTCTATTGATATTCCTGTAGCAGAAATTCAAATGAATAACAAATACATAATCATGAAAAGCAATATGCCTAGAATGACAGGATTAAACTGAGGTCCTAATGCAGCAAAGCCTTACTCAGCTCTCAGCAGAACAGCCCTGGAGTTGGGTGCTTCTTGGCACAAATGGGAACGAATGTCCAGAGCATTTCACCGTAAGCTACTGTACCTAAGCCCCATGAACTACCGCACTGTAATAATTAAACCATTTGAATGTTTAAGCATGTTTGCAGATTGATCTCTCATTGGTTGAATGACAAGATCTGTAAGCTAGTTTTTCATATTTATGGAGAAGTGTCCTTGTGCAAAATATCCCTAGTTTGGTACAGCCTTGGATCTCCAGGTAAATCAGTAGGGTCTGTGCATACAAACAAGCCCTTTAACATATGTTAAACCAGATGGTAAAAATGCAATACAAATGTAACTGATTCCCTAAGGCGATTCTGTTGGCATGTAGCATTCCTTGGGAAAACCCTTACAACATTGCAGATGATG
This sequence comes from Antrostomus carolinensis, assembly GCF_000700745.2. Lineage (NCBI taxonomy): Eukaryota > Metazoa > Chordata > Aves > Caprimulgiformes > Caprimulgidae > Antrostomus > Antrostomus carolinensis. Next base: position 34,819 of record NW_010297027.1, on the reverse strand, counting down.
TGGAGGGAGTTATGATGGAGAGAAGTACAGGGCCTCCCTCCTCCATACATGCTTTCATTGTCCTCTGTTTGTTAAACCACCTGGTTAATATATTAAAGGCTTTTAATTCTTCTGGCTTGACACAGAGTTGTCATTATGTGCCATTAAAGACAGGGCAGTGGAAATAAGCCACCTGGGAAGGGGAGGGCTGTAACTGGTGTTTACAACCAGCACCCTGTGTTGCAAACCCAGGTGGACCTCACAAGCCCCACTGTTCTTATGGGCTGTGAGATGTACATGCTCACAGCTCTTGGTCATCATCACTGAAGATCCTAGCCTGGGCAAGGCTACCCCACCAAAGACAAGGGTAGGTCAAAAGGAATATCACCTCATATTTTCTAGTTAGAAGGGATGTGTTTTGCTCTTCAAACCATTTTTCTCTAACCTCGAACACCAAGCGCATGCTATTGTTACCTGGGCATTTGTGAAATATATCCATAGTTCTCACACTAAATTTTAGTCAACAAGCTGTGTGGTGAAGTAGTGGATCCCAAATTAAACCTTTGATTTGTGTTCCTCTGTGTCCTACAATTTAGAAACCACAATTGACTTAGAGATGTGCTTAAACTAGAATAAAGTTTGCAGCAAAACCTTCCCTACTGGAAGAGCCTTGTATATACATTTGTAATTATTAGCCCATTACTGAAGATGTTAGCATAGACATAGTAAAAAGATTTATTTTATTTTCCTACCAGCCCATGTGTATCCTTTAATTGCGTATCAAAATACTCTTAGAATCCTCTCTTTCATGTAAATATATTCATTGGCTAGTAAATATTAACGCTGCTCTCTGGCTCCAGCTGTGAGAAGATTTTATTGTTGTGTTAGAGGTTTTGATTAGCCTCCGAAAGGTTTTGCAGAGTCTACTCTATTTATCTGAAACACACAAGAGTTGCTACAAAGAAAATCATACACTTTCTCTCATTGTTTTTAATTTAGTCTGTGCAAGCATAATTATTTCTGCCTGTTTAATGCTTCAGAGTCACCCTCTATGAAATTCCAGAGGCAGGGAAGACGCTGTCTGGTACCTTTTAGTTCCAGTTTTCAGCAGACAGTGCTGAAATAAAAGAAACATATGTCACATCTTCCCATTATTCTCCCTAATTGTCACGGCAATTTACTCACAAGCTGATGTGATAGCCATGGAGGGAAATGGAGCAAAACCTTTTGCATAACTCTGAGCTCCAGGAAATTGCAGAGGCAGATGGAAGGGGGAGTTTGGTGTTTGCCGGGCTGTGCCGCAGGGGCTCTGCCCCGTGAGATCAGCTGATGAGGTCAGTGGCCTGTCTTGACCTCCATTCAGCTGAAGGAATGAAATCCTCCTCAGCTGTCCCTGCCGTGTCCCTTACAGCAGGGTACGTCGCTGCTGAGGAGCTACCCGAGCCACTGAGCAGCTCCTCAGCTGCTGAACTGGTGTCCATGGGACTGGTGCCCGCCCTAGGCAGGGGCCCTGGTGCTGTTGTGCCCACACCGCCATGGCTCTTGACAGTGAAAAGCACATCCTCTGGCTCCCATTTTTTTTGCAACAAGAAGGTTGTCCTGAATTCCCACATCATGAAGAGTGGGAAAACTTGTGTTGTACTCCTCCTGGCTCTGGAGGGGCTTTCTGTGGGAACAAGCAGCCATGATGGATCATCTCCATTGCCTCGCCCAAGTCACTGCAGCTCAAATACTGTGCTGGTGTGAGCTCCTGTCTATGCTTCTTCACAGACCACCCCAGAGGAAAGGGTTTTGCATGGAAGTGTTTCTTTGAGCTGGGGCAATGGCTTGATCAGGCAAGTCCAGTTAAGCTTGAAGTGATGATATGCCTTTCGTCCTGCGATTTGACTTTAAAACCTAAATTAAATATGCCCAGCAGGGATCAACTTCTGAGCTGGGAAGCTGGATGCTCTCGTTTGTTGACACAACATCTGGGACCATTTGCAGTGTCTACTTCATGAGGAGCTCAACCCAGGTCAGCTGAGGTGCATGCTTAACCTCCAGCTTCTGCTGACACTGCTGGTAAGGGCTTGGGCCCGTGAGAAACTCAGACCATCACGCCCTGGCTGATAGGTTACCTGGAGCTAACTGCTTTTATTTACTGGTGACTAGGTGTGGATTTGAGCCAGTGGTCTGGAGCTGAATTGCCAGTCTCCAGTGTCTGGTAACTAGTCCCCACTGACTTGTTGGATGTTAATGTTCACCCCAGGCTTTTTTTGGGGGGGCTTTTCTAAACTTCTTGGCATATTGGTGGGGCTGAACTCTGTTAGTAAGTCAGTTCTCACGTGGAGGTCACCAGCATCTCTAACCTCCATGTCTGCTTTACATAAACCTTAAATATAAAACCACAATAGCTTTGCATGCTGAAAAATAAGTCTTGTTTGTATTACGCAGAAATTACCACATTTTCAGCCAATCTTTTAAGTGGTTCCTAATAAAATTATTAGGCGACTAGAAAATCTTCAATAACATTTTTAAACACAGTCCAGCTTCACAGTAATAAACTCAGCTTTTAACAACCTTCATTTATAACAATTCCAACAGCAAGAACTAATTTGCCTTTTGGTAATGAGGCCTATTAGCAGGATTGTTCACACAGAGCTGACCTGGATTCAACAGTCATATGATTATTTTTTTTGCAATTTTCAAGGCACGCTGTGTTTAGCATGTAAACGCACAGCTTTCACTCTTGTCCTTGCCTCTACTTGTCTCTTTAAAAATTGTTTGAAGGTTGCTAAATGGAAAGCATAGAAGTAAAATACAGTGATGTTCTATGCAAATAGCAGGTTTATTCTGATGCAGCTAATTGCTGAACCCCGCTACAATGTGTACTTTCACAACAGGAATGTTTATCCAGTTCCCACTGGGCTTTGTTATGGTGAGAATAAACCACTTCAGCTTTTAATATGAGCAAAGAACACGATTATTTTAATATGCTGACAGCATTTATCATTCCACATGCCTGCTGGCTGTAGGTTGCAGAGCTGGAAGATGTTGTCTCCTGAAAGCAGTGGTGAAACTCTGATTGCTTCCCATGGAGCAAGTTGGGTGAGAAGTTCCCACTGAGCTTCCTGCACCAGAACTGGCAGTGTCCCCTCCTTGCCAGGCCTCATACAGGACCAGGGGAGCAGATCAGCATGGGCTCTCTGCCTGTGACCTGCTCATGTCTCCTGAGTGAGACTGACCTGCCTGGGGACTACAGGACTGAATTGATGCTTCTAGTCCAGGGCAACACCAGCCTGACTCCAGGCATCTCTGCACACATGTTCTTCACCGAGCACCCAGCATCTTACAGGGATGAGCTCTGTGTGTACCCGACGTGTGTACCTGCTTTCTGCTGAAGGGACATCTCAGGCAGGAGAAGCTAAGTTTGCTCCTATTGCCCTCTTGTGGCTGCCCAAAGGAGACTACAACACTCACTGGCTGACATTTGCAGAAGTGGTACCTGCCGATTCGAGCTGATATAACTTTCTTATAACTTAAAAACACAGTGCTGGTCCCCTACGTGCAGCTGCGTAAGGGAAAGTGGAGCACCAGTCAGGAGATGGTGACATTTCTGAAAGGGACACGGGGGTGCCATTGCTGTGATAGCAGAAGACCAGGCACAAGGACATCTCAGGCCAAGCCTTTTTCCTTTCCTCCTTTCCCTCTTTCATGGTTGCCTTGTGCCTATTTTTCAGCCACATGGGAATGGGAAAAATGGTTTGGAAGGGTGCCCCAGGGCTGTCACATCCAAATGTGACCATGAAAATGATTAGTACCTGACCTGAACCCCATGCATTTACAGTAAGGCATACAGAGGTGGCACTTCTGTTCCTGTAGGATGTGGTGTGCACAGGGTGAGGGGATCACCATCAAAGGGTTTCACCAAAAAACAAGGGTTAGAATCATAGAATCATAGAATGGTTTGGGTTGGAAGGGACCTTAAAGATCATCTAGTTCCAATGCCCCTGCCATGAGCAGGGACACCTTCCACTAGACCAGGTTGCTCAAAGCCTCAGCCAACTTGGCCTTAAACACTTCCAGGGAGGGGGCATCTACAACTTCCTTGGGCAACCTGTTCCAGTGTCTGACCACCCTCACAGTGAAGAACTTCTTCCTAATATCTAATCTAAACCTACCCTCTTTCAGTCAAATAAAAAGAACTAGGAGGAAAGGTAGTGGAAAAAAAATGACTGCTGTAACCATGCCAAAGCCTTAACACCTTTCCATCCATGCATGTGGATGTCCTAGGTTCAACCACAGCTGAGCTCCTTTCTTTGTACTGCTTCTTCTGTCAGGCTGTCAGTGTGCGAAGCAGCCTGCACACCTTGCTGGTCCTTCTGCTGGTATTTACACCTACAAATAGCTTGAAAATTTACTCAGAGATTCCTAAGAAGACTAGCAATAAAAATCAAAGCAAGCTTGCACGCAAGTTAAATCTTCTGATAAAGAGAGGTAATGTTATTTGGTTTTGGCCAAACAGGGCAATAAAAGCTAAGATGTTTAATGATTCCTGGTGTATATTGGCCTTGACACAGTATTTTTACTAAACATAGACTGCACTTAATGGAAAGTCTTGGCAAACAGAGCCAGGACCATAATATTTGTAAAATAGGTGTTGCTTTCAGCATGATTTTCCCCAGTGAAAGTCATGCACGAATAAAAAAGGAAGATTCAGTAACAGTGTAATTGTGTCACATAAAGGCCACCCCTGGGAAACCATCTGAAGTATTGATGTTTTAAAATGAATACTGAATTCAGTCATCTTTGATAAAGCATGTGGTTACTTCTTCTGCTCCCAGGCACAGATGTGTGCTTACACCGAAGGGCTGCGGAAGGAGAACAGAACAAACACCATTTGCAATTCAAGTGCCTTTAGACCCCAGATGACACTGTCTCAAAACTGTTTGCCTGCTACTCTGTAGCCTTGATTAAGGACAAAAATTATCCCTCCAGTCCTGATGTTTGCCAATGACTACTGAAGTCTTGACTCTAATCCCTTGCTAATGCAAAAGACAGCCCTCCCCAGGGCAGTGGAGGCACAGATTGACATCAAACCAGTGAAATGACACCAAATCAGGCTGGATTGGAAAAGAGGCTGCTGGAATGGTCAGTTGCATATTCCTCATCTTGCTTGCTAAAATAAGGCATTCAAATCTTAGGTTTTTGCTTCTCAAATCATTACCACAGGGGGCCTAGAAAACCTTTTCTCTCCAGGACCAGCCACGGTTGTATTTATGTGTATATGAAACATGGGCTACTAGCAGGGACAGACATGATTCATGGGCGTTTCTAGGCTGAGCTTTGCATGCAGCAGACTTTCAGGCAGGTTTGCTTCTTTTGCTGGACAGAACTGGATTTTCAGAGCCTCCCAAGCTTGTCCCCGGGGTCTGCTCCAGGCTGGGCTCCCCTCATGGGCCCCATGTGCTGCTGACAGCACCCCAGAGCCACCTCAAGCTTTCCAGGCTCTTGGTCCTCTTTTTTCAACTTGGCATTCAATCATAAGCAGCAGCAAGTAGTACAGTACATACCATATATTGGGTTTCTGGAGAAATTAGCTATTTTTCATCAATAGCACCATCATCTTCTTGCTGTTGACTTGGATCTCCAGGCATTGGCCCAACCTCTGCTTGGCTCTGGTGTTCAACTGTGCCCAGTCCTGTACAGCATCTGAATTTGTAACTCTTTTGACCCCAACACCCCTTTTCTGAAGCCACAGGACCAGTTAAGCTCTCTGAAGCACACCCTACAACATTTATTTCCATTCATGAGCAGGGGCCAGATTTTGAAGCTACCAGTTATTTTTTACTGACTGTGACTCATTCAGATCATCCACTGCCCCTTGTTGAACATGTCTCTAAGTAATGGCAATCAGGACTGGTGTTAATTTGCCCTCATGATCCAAGGCATGAGCTTGTGCTCTGCTGCTTACCCCCAGCAGCCATACAGCTGGGGAATCATAGAGTCATAGAATGGTTTGGATTGGAAGGGACCTTAAAGATCATCTAGTTCCAACCCCCCTGCCATCAGCAGGGACACCTTCCACTAGACCAGGTTGCTCAAAGCCTCATCCAGCCTGATGAGGCTGGATGAAGGAGGCAGCATTCCCTGTAGTGTGCTTGCAGGGAAATGTAACCAAGCATCTTCAAGGTTGGTGCTCCAAGAGCCTCATATTGGCACATGATACTCTGTTGTTGGGCACCTGGGACTGCTGCATATGAAAAGGACTGTTATAAAAACAAGTTGCATTGCATTGTCTGTCCCCAGCTGCTTTATTTAATAGAATCTTGGATATTTCTGTACTGTGAATCTTCGACATAAATAGTATTGTCAAAGGGTTGTTAGGAACAGCAAAAACACAGATAAGGCAACTTGCCATCTCCTGAAGAGTCCCTTGTCATGAGCAAGAGTTTTCCTTTCTTTACCTGGAAGCTTCAAATGCAGTAGGAAAAGGTTGAGCTTCTTGTCTTTTTCTCAAAGACAGACAGTTTCTCTTTGCCATCCAAAGCAGGAATTTTATAGGTTTTAACACAACTTAAAAAAAACGCAGAGCTGAATTTCTGAAGTTAAAAATAACCAAAAGTAGCCAGGCATTTATTTTCAGGGGAAAGTTCTGTAATATTGATCTTGGAAAAGGAGAAAAACTGCTGTATGCTAGGCAGGCCAGGGCTTCCACAAGCATGCCTGGAGCATCAGATGATGCGGAGGGGGAACAACTGGTGTTTTCCACAGCAGTGGTTGATGCCTGTGTGTGATTTAGTAGCAGCAGTGATTTGAATATGAGCTCTGTGTGACACACACAGAATTTAATGAGGATTCATGGGCCACCACGGACCAAAAGATCACTGACAAGGGATCCAAAGATAGGCCATTAATGTTTTATAACCCCTACTCTTAGCATAGTGGCTGTGTCTTCTTTGGATTTGTACAGCCCCTAACACAATGGGGTCTTGTTCTTCCTTGTTCCTGACTGGTGCTTTTTCAATACTAACCCTATATAGAAAATTTAAATATCTAAGAAAAAAAAAAAAAAGACCTTTCTTGAGTTTTCCATCTGTGCATGCTGACTTTCATCAGTGCCTGGTGTCCTCCTTGGGTGGAGTTTGATAGGAACTCTCCTACTGGCTTCACAAGAGGCAATGGGAGGCTGTTCGGTCAGCTCCAAAGTCCGTCCTTTCCACATTGGACAGGAACTGAGGGGTTCCCATTTGATGAACAGGAGAACCTGTCCTCCCTGTCAGACTCCAGGCCCTGGCTCTGCCACTGGTCCCTATGTACACAGGGAGGTGAGAGGGCCCTTGGCCACCTCCAGCTCTTGTGTCTTCTTCATGCTCCTGAAGTGTTTGATACAGCAAAGGCATCTCCCTCATCTCCAGATGTTTTTCTGCTTCATCGTCCAAGGAACAGGCTTGTGAGTTGTTCAGGGGAGTGACCCCAGGCTTGTGCTTGGGTGAGTGTGATGTCAGAGATGGATTTTGCAACCTCAATGACCATGGTAACCTAACCAACCTCCTGGTAGCCCAAGCTGTTACTAATCCACCACAAATGCTGTGTGCGAGCCACCCAGTGTGGCTTTCCTTCTTCCTCCTTGCTTGGTTGTAGCTGGAGGATCCCCATCTTGGTCACCGTTGGCAACCCTCTGGCTTTGTATTATAAGAGAGCGGGGGGTTTAAGAGGGAAGGTTAACCTAAGCTATAAACTCATTTTGTCTGGATTGCTTTAGAATATGAATGTGAGTGTTAAGGTCAGAATATTAATATTGTCAGCTGTGCACATGTGCTGCTTGTAATTCATGATGAATACACTGAAATGCAGCACTGTTTCAGTGCCATGGCAGAGCCATTTTCTACTGCACATGTTCAATTTTCTGGCTGCATTACTTCCACATGGAGTGGGCAGCTTTCTTGACCAGGCATGTGCACTGTCCTTCCCTGCCCATGAAGGACACATGAGCACTGAAAATCCTAGAGTTGTTTGCTTTTCATAGCCCTGATAAGCTTTCAAATCCAGTAACAATTCCTTTTTTTTTTTTTTTTAGAAGAAGAAGAGTGTTTTGGTTAATGTGGGGATGAATAATACCTTTTCCACAGTCATATTTGCTTTATCTTTTTAATTTCTCTGAGATGACTAATTGTTTCAAGAGCTGTTTTAAGAGCTGCATTCCCAGAGCAAAACAAACAAACAAACAAACAAACAAACAAACAGCCCCTCTATGTTACACTCCCCAAAGCTTAAAACAGGCTAAATAAGGACAAAATATCTTTTTTTACCCTCTCTAACTGTACGTTTTCAGTCCCATCACACTTTATGCTTGAAACAGATAAGGTTTTCTTTGCATAAGCAATTATGGAGCTATCTCTTTTTTGACAGATCTGAATTAACCATCATCCTAAGCCAAGATCAGAGACATAGGTAGTGAGGCTGAATGCAAGTTCAGCAAAGGAGAAATTTCTGTTCATGAATTCAGACTTTCTTTATTAAATTAGAAAGAAAAATTATCTTGGGATCCAGCAGTCTTCAGGGAAAATGTATTCAAGTCACTTTGTCTGTCTACAAGTTTCCTTTCCCTTTGGTGTTACTATAAGGCAAACCAGGCTAACAAAGATATTTTGTTTTATTAGGCTGTATAAGCTGTTCCATAGGTGTCTGCTTTGGTAGCAGGATGTGTATTTATGATGCAAAGGGATGTTTCCTTGAAGGATTTCTCTTTAGTCCATAAAACCTAGCATTTCCTTCCTTGTGGTGTTGGCCCAGCTTCCTAAATTCATATTCTTCTCTCTGCCATGTTTTCCAGACGCTGCAGTTCCAAGAGATGCTATTACAACGTGATCGGTCTGCAGGGATTACCAGGGTCCTGGGGGAACAGCAGGTGATGGAGCAGAGCATCGTCCCAGAGCAGGTAGCGGAGCCACCTGCCTGCCCAGCATAACCCTCCCATGGCAATAACCCACCAGTGTTAGGGTAGGAGTGTTGATGCATGGACAGGAGAAGCTGCCACTCAGGCTTTTTTGGCTCTGGCATGTTCCTTCCTGAGAAGTCATGTCAGGGCAACATGGAAAAACTGGCAGTGCATTCAAGCTGGGTGGGGTTTACCCCACGTAACTCACTTTTGCCACTCAAAAATGGGCTATCTGGTTGTCAGTGGAAGGAGACAGGTATCTATAGAGATATTCAAACCACCAGGCTCAACCCCATCACCACTGTCACAACTGTGTTGAAGTAGCTAGCTCTCTGCTGTTTGCAGAGGGGCCAGAGACAGTGAGACACCTGAATTTTAGGCAGTGAGAGTTAGGGGAGATGAATCTTGTCGTGATGGAGCTGCTTTTATGTCAACCACGCTGCTATTTTGGAATAAAACCTTCATATTTCTGTGGCTTTTATGCACTAGGAAGCAACAGGATTGATGGGTTTGTGATCCAGTTAAATAATCTACATCATATTCTTTGATTTATTCCATTTTCCTCATTTTTTTAAGGGGTTTTTTTGTTTCTTTGTTTTTGGTTTGGTTTTTTTTGCAAGGCAGTGACAGCTATTTCCCAAGTGCTTTTAGCAAGGAAGTATACTGATGCTGAACCTCATCAGCCTCCTGCAAGCACATTGATATTCATGCAGCGACTTCAGAGCCGCACTCCTGAGGAAGGTGAGACTAAAACAAGCAGACAATTCTCCCAGACTTGTTTCTGCAGCAGCCCATCTAGGGACCAGTTTTGAGCTCTGACATGTGAGACCCAATACTGCTGCTTTATTGCCGTGTGTGTCAGCAATGTCCCAGCAGAGCTGGGATAAGATGAAAAACAATGGTGTTTTGGAGAAACACCATTGTGAAAAGCTTTGGTTTGTGCCGTTGGGTTGTACCCTCTTACTGGGAGCGCTGGGAGGGACCTGGGTACCCCTTCTTTTTGCTCCATGGGAGGATTTGGAGTTTCTCAAAAGAAAAAAGTATTTCACAATGGTGCTGCAAGATGATCTGCATGATTGTTGGGATGAATTAACTAATGTGAATATTATTGAAAAATCACAGGTGTAGGATACCAGCTACTTTCTGAAATGGGCAATGTGACTTCTGTATTCATATGCTATGGATTGCTCTATTAATTTAGAGGAACCCAGTTACTCTTGTAGTTCATTGAAGCTTTTTAGTGGCCTTTTGAAGAGGAAATCCAGATCTTTTTCTCCATATTCTGAGTAGCTGGAGAATGACCAGAAGAAGGAAAGGTGTAAGGAGGCTGATGAGGGTTGTCATCCTAATGCAGCAGCTTTCTATGTGTTTTACAATCTAAAACCCAGGAATGAGGTTCCTTTGCCAAGGCATAGAGAGGCATATGGTAGGAAAAAATGTCTCTAGGAAACAGTTCCAGGTCTAAGAGCACGGTGTCCCTAGTCAGAAGCCATATGTTAGCTAGGTGCTCAGCTGGTTTTATGTTACACATGAATCATCATAATGTCCCATAAACTAGTATATAACTGCAATAGCATGAAGCTCACTTCATACTTTGTGGGAGATTGTGGTAGGTTTAATTAATCGTCCTTAATTATCTGATGAGCAGAACTGTGAGGATGATGCTAGTTATTTTTTGGTATGTAGCATTAAATACAGAAAGTTAAAATATATGAGAAGTAAAAATATTGGACAAATCCACAGCTGGGCAAAGCTAAAAAAGCTATTTAAGGTGATGTAGGGAAGTTTATGCTTGCACAGAAAGCTTACTGAGCTTGTCTTCTTCAAGACCTTTCTCCATGCTGGGGACAGGAGTGACTCTACACTTGCCTGATGTATGCTGTTAGCTGCTGAGTTAATATGGTTTCATCTTTTTTGAGGGGGTTATTCTCTAATGGCATGCAGTCTATAAGAATCTTTGCTTTTGATTTTCTTTATGAGAAATATGCCCAAAGTTGCAGTAGTATGAGAGGCAGGGAGGTTCACTTGTAGGTTGTAGGATGGTCATATGATAATCCCCTTACAGCCCAACCAGAACATCTTACTGCTTCAGTGGCTTGGCCCTGCAAATGTGAGCTTTGGCATTCCCTTTCCAAGACACCCACTTGTACTCTGGCTAGGACTGAGGGGAAGCCTGAGAATTCCTACACATTAAAAATTTTGCTGTCTGTAGAGGGGAAGAGTCTCTTGGTTTTCACCAGGGAAGAACGCAAGAAGACAAGAGTTCTTGGGGCTTCTCAGGCAGGAGCCGTGGTGAGGGGCTGGCTCTGCTCTAGCCATGGCAGAAGGAGGGTACAAGGCAGCCAGAAACCCCCCAGAACAGCATGGGACACTGAAAATCAGGTTGTGTGATGCCTGTCACTGGCGTAGCACTATGTGAAAGCAGAAGGAGATCACTGCAGGTGCAGCAGCTATTTCTCAGGGATATTCATCCATTTCCAGCATGCACGGGGATGCAGTATCCCTGTATCTCAATAAAGTTGTTTTCAGATTAAAGAACTGTAAAATGGCAGGTGATTTTTGATAAAAAATGGTGAACAAATAGGTCTAATGTGATAGCTAGCTCTCTGCTGTTTGCAGAGGGGCCAGAGACAGTGAGACACCTGAATTTTAGGCAGTGAGAGTTAGGAGAAATGAAACATATCAGCCTGCAACAGATAATCAGCATAGGCAAGCCTTAGGTCAAAGATAGTACTTCTGTGAGTAGAGAAGCACTGCAACTAACCAAGAACTAGTGATAACAGAATATGAAGTTTTCACATATGGAAATATCCAGAAATATTAAATGGGGAGCTTGAAAAAATCCATAGGAAATTCTACAGATCTATGAATATCATTACCCATGAACTTTAATTACACTGACATTTAAAATGAACAGAAATGGCACTTTAATTGCACTGTAGCCACACTTTTGTTGCATACATTTAAATACATTAGAAAGTAGATAGAGATGTACTGTACTATAAGGGACCAGTGCAGGCAGTTAGACATTAAAAACGTAGAAATAAAGGAGATTTCAGAGCTGCATCTCAGCTAGGGAAAACTGGCACAGTAGTTCTTTCTCAGTACTATAGAGCAGCAAAAAGAAGTCTCCTGGCTTTTTCAAGGTCCCCAAGGTGCTACAGGGCACTGGATCCTGAAGCCCGCTTGGATGAAACTACTTTCAGGCTTTAGATAGATGGCCTTCTCTGAGATGCTATCTTCAAAACAGACAGAGTTTTTTCAAGTGCAGCCTTGCAAAACCCTGTATAATCGTGGCCATTGGTATTGAAAGGGTCTGACACCAACCTCTGAAGTATCTGAGACAGCCATCCTTGGAGGTAATGGGCTGGATGAGATGAGTGGCATTTCACATCCAGTGATTGTCTGAGGTTGCCTATCTGTAAGGCTATGCTAGAAACCACACTCCTGCTGTGCTTTAATTTTTTGGCTGAGAATGCTGACATATGGGGTCTGACATTGCACCTCTTCCGTGCTTCCTGTTTGTGGAAAGTTTTTAGCAAGGAATTAAAAAAAGAGGTCTGCTCTTTGACGAACTCTTAGAAGATACGTTCTGTTAGTGGCTTTTCCTGTTGCTCTGGCAGCAGAACAAAGAAACCTCAAGTGAAAGCTTCAGCAATGGGATTGCCTTGAATCGTCTTGGTTCAGGCACTGAAGAACTTTATTCATTTCTTCATGTCATCTGTTTCCTGGGCAAGTAACTCCATCTCAGTGGTCTCTATTCAACTGTGCAATATTAACAGTTGCAGAGCAGAGCTCTCGGCCTCAGCTCTGCAGCTGTAAAGCCATACCAGTCCTTAATTTGTAAGCATTATTTGTGATCAGATATTATACTGGCAAGATGGACTACATAAGAAAGTCTTCTTGTTTAAAACTTTCAGAAATTGAAACCACTGGTTTGTGCAGTTTCTGCACTACAGGCTAAGACTTTGAAAGTTTGAAATGAATTATTGCACAGTTCTCTGGAGACTGTAGCATTTTGTTCCTTGTCCCACACATCCATCTGGTGTCTTGAATATACAAATCTGAATTCTGCCCTCGTGTTTGACAACAGCACTAATATCCCCACTCCTTTCACTTCTTTCCTGGTGTTTAAGGCCAGGCTGGATGAGGTGTTGAGCAACCTGGTCTAGTGGAAGGTGTCCCTGCTGATGGCACGGGGGTTGGAACTAGATGATCTTTAAGGTCCCTTCCAACCCAAACCATTTTATTATTCTATGATTCATTGAGTAAGCAATCACTCTGACACTGCAGCTCTTAGGCACTGACATGCATATCATATCATCATATGATATCTTTCAGGTGAAAAGGTATCTAAAAGAAATAAATTGCTACCCTTTTACAGAAAATGAATTGTCAATTTAATTTTAACTTGGGAAATATTTATGTAGGAGACATTCTGACTCCTTAAGAAATCACTTCCTTGGATGTTTTTTCTGCTTCGTGATTCACTGCTTGCTTATACAAGGGTTGTTGTTATGCCCTGCTATTGTATTGCTTCAAGATCCCTTTTCAGTAGGTTAAATCTGAGTGTCACAATTTCCAAAATGCACTTCCTCATCCCACTGGTGTGACCTGCATTCTTCATTTCCAAAGATGCTTGTGGTTTGCATTTTGGTATATTAAAATTCATGCTTCTCAGATGAATCCAGCTTACAAAATTATCTAGAACACCTTTTGTATAATTGACTTATTATTTAGTATGTCACTGTTTGTAACACCTGTAAATGTTACTGGTCATGGCTTTAGATTTTCTTCTAGATTAAAATACTTACTCTTCTATGCTATAAAGAGATGCTATGATGATGCCATAACTCTGTTCTGTGTTGCCTCTGATGACTTGAATGATGGCCTAGAATATATATTCTTGCTAAATTTGTAGCTGATATGAACCTGGGAGGGACTACTAATGTGCTGAAAGTGACTGGAAGTTCGAAACAGTCTTCCTAAATGGGAGGCAGGGTCTGAAAATAAAGAGGGTCAGTTTCAACAAGGAGAAGTACAAGGTAGCACACATGGGTAGAAATAGCCATGTACAGAAATACCTAACAGCAAATCCTTGGTTTTCAGCAAATCTGCAGAAAAGGCTGGAGTTTTCAGTGGATTGCGGGGTCAACATAAGTCAACTCTGTCTATATGATGAAAAAGAAGTAAATGTTACAGAGGGGAATATAGAGAGCTGTTTAGCCTGCAACATAAATTAAATATTCCTCCTGCTCTGGTCAGCACTGAGAGGGACTGTGCTGCAACATCAAGCTCAGTTTCAGATGCTGAACTTCAAAGAAAATGTGAGTCAGCTGGAGGGAATGCAGAGGAAAACACCACCACTGCCACATCTCAGGTCCAGGGGCTCCACAGAAAGACTAAATTAACTGGGTCAGCAGAGTGTGAAGACTGATAACAGCCTTCAAATTTGTTAAGAATATCTTTAAAGAGAACAACCACTTTGCCATGTCCGTAGGACAAAAAGCACGCATCTTAAATTTAAGCTACTGGAGGTTTTTAAATACAGGTTAAACAAGAACTTGTGGGGCTGGTAAATGTATTGTTGACTCTTCCTTGTGATGAGAGTGATTTGGATGACCTCTTAAGTTCCTTCTGGTCCTCTTTCACTGTAGCACAACTATTGACATACAGTTCTATTGTTGATCTATTTTGCTATATTTGTTATAAAACTGAGTTTTGGAATCACAGCCAAGCTTTGCTAAATGCCTCTAGAAACTGTCATTGGATTCTGGCTTAATGTTTACTGTTGATTTTCAAATCCATCAGGACATTTAACATGTGCTATACTGACTTACATATGTGTTGACTCTACACTGAATTCCATGGTTGGGTGAAAACACAGTAAGTTCTTTTGGTTTTGATACCACTACTTTGGAGAACTGCCAGGGGACTAATATATATATATCTCATTTTTATCATGCTCTAGCAATGACCCTAAGCATCTACTGAGCAAGGTGCTAATGTATGCCTGTATCTCTAAACACTGAGTAAAATCAGTACTTTCTGAACTACTTTGTATTAGGGCTTTTTTTTTTTTTTTCTCTTTTGACTTGACTTAATTTGATATATTTTTCAGGGTGAACTCCCTGATATGTGGATTTCATGGGACAGAGGCCAAATTCACTTATCTTTGGCACCTTTTTTCTCAAAGTAGTAATCACAACTGACTTGCTCCTGCTGCCTTATTCTGGGGTTTATGAAATCCTGAGTACGGATTACCATAACTGGAGGCAGCACGCCACAGGGAGGTGCAGAAAGTGGGCTAACCCAGATGAAGAAAGCACTCAGAGTTTCATATCTGAGATGGCTTCTTGGGCTTTCTCGAGCAGCTGTTTCCCAACAGACTCATTTGCTCTGCAAATGCCTGGCTCAGGAAGCACTGACACGGTATTGCTTTGGCCCCATGCACAAGGTGCTGATGCCCACCAAACACGACCTCATATTGCTTTAGCCCTGTGCTCAAGGTGCTGATGCCCGGAAAACATGAGCTGCTATCTCTGTTCCCATGACATAGTTTGCTTACACACAAGCTATATGGTGCCCTGGAGTTTGCTCCTGTACCGACTGTGCTTGACCAGCTGTTGTTCCTGAGGTCCAATAACATGAAGCATCAGGTGGGATGGGAGCATTTTGGGGCTGGCCCCTGGATCAGTTTCTTACTTATTTGCTCCCCTGCCATGTTTGTCAGCTCCTGAGAAGTGAGTTGTTTCAGGTGTGCCTGTTAAATTGGCAGTGACTGACACTTATTGCTGGCACCCAGGGATTCCCTGTCATTCGAGAACTACTGGGACCTGTCTAAAAATCATACTTTTCACATGCACCTTCCCATCCCCAATCCTTCCTTCAGCTGGTATTGTCTAATGTGATCAAAGCCTTTACCCATCACATACTCCCTCTCCACTTTGTCACTGATAGGGTCTGATGAATTGCCCTTGTTATTATTCTGAGCCTGCAGGTCACCTAGACACAACACAGTGCCAGCACAATGGTGACAACTGAATTATAACAACTTCTCAGCTTTCTTTGCAGCACAGATACAATATTTATGGTGCTATTAATGCACAGCCCTGTCAGGATTTTTTAAAATGAGAGTAACTCACCTGTCCCTGTCACACATGCATGTCCTCCGTGTTTCAGAAGTGTCAGGAGAATCCTTACCAATTTTTCTCTCTTAATAGTCTTCTGCCATGAAGCTCAAGTCAAAAATGCCAGGCTCCAGCACAGGAAAGCCTGATGGATCTTTCTGTGGAGATAAACAGGATAAAACTTTCAGCTGTGCTGCTTAAGCAACTGACACAGCCTTCAGGCCATGGGGTTGTATAAGCACTTTTCCCCCTTTATCTCCTGATTTTAGGCAGAATTTAAGCTCCTAAATATCTTCATGGATTTGTCCCATAACCTTACAGGGCACCTGATACTTGACATAACCAATACGTGATGCAAAACTCTGTTGAATCAGAGGGACTAAATGATGTTGAGAGCTTTATGGCAGGTGGAATGTCAGCTGTCTCCCGAGGGCCAGTCATGGAGCTGACATCAACACACTGCAACTGTGTGCTCTGGCTCCATTAGCAGAAATATGACTGATTGCCCTTGACCGTGAGTGATTTGGAGCATTTTGTACTGCCAAGGCATGGAAAAACACACACATTTGGCATAAATGAATACAGCACTTCAACTTTAAGATCCCACCACTTTTTAAATAGGACATGGGCCTTATTAACACCTAAAACTCTTTACAGTTATAAACATATGTGAAAATTTCTCCTCTGACCAGTGAAGATAAGCCAGCAAAAATATTTTATTTTGCTAATATTGCTTAAACTGCTTCAGAGAGCATAATGACTTCTAGCAGGGAAAGCAACCCATGTGGTGCACTCTAAATGCACCACAGCCAGTTCCTTTGGGGTCCCTCTGTAGCTAGATGAGAACTGGTTGGTGTAGCTGATGGAATCTCCACTGTGATTCACCTCACCCTAAAGTAAAAACTAAAATAGAGCATAGGATTTAGTTTAGAAGAGCCTGCTCTCCAGCAATTGGGAAGGAAAAAAACTCACATGGTTCCATCTACACTGCTGCTATTGAAGTTAGGTGAGACGCACCTTTACTTCTTCTTAACCCTAGACTCATCTAGCAAATATTGCTTGTGACTGAAGAGGTCATTTCTTAAACTTGTTTGCTTTTCTTCTCCTGGCATGATGGTCCCAAAGCAGAGCCAAGAGAGCTGGCTTATGGACACAAGAGTGCTTCCTTGGCAATTGGACTGCTATTCTAGGCTACTTCATGCAATTTGCTTAGCTACCATCACACTCGATTTTAAACAAAGACAGCTGATTTTGCCTGAAGTTGATGAGGGACTACAGAGGTGAACTATTCTATAGCAATATGGATGGAGCCCTACACTCCACCTGGTTGTGGTGATAAGGGCTTATAACTCCAACCAAAGGTTCTCATAGTAACTTTGGGAAAAAAAGACACTTGACCATTTCCTGCCATCATTGCTTTTCCAGCAGAGGTTTTGGTGACCTGCCTGTGGACTTTTAAGTCATTTCAGTACTTCTGGATTGCTCTTCCTTAGCCTTCTCCTGTGGGTTCATATACAACCCTAGGAAAGAGCCAGGAGAAAGCTGCAGAGGAAGGGGAGCCAACGTACAACTGACCTTTGTCATAATTTGTCACATGAACTTGTTTTTATTTTTCTGCTTGACAAGACAGTTATTAAATTTCTCTCATGTCTTTGCACTGACCTGGACAACAACCAACCTCTATTATAGTCACTAAACAAATCTGGTCTCAGAGAGACCCACGTGCCAGTGGTGATGGACATTTCATGGCACAGCCTTTCACTGCCCTCCCTAGCCCATCTGTTTTAAAATGACAAACCTGCATTTAGGAAAAGGAAATTTACTGCGTCTTTTCTGTGCAGATGGTGATAAGCGTGAGTTAGCATTTGTAAGCTTATAAGCACATATGGTTTTGTACATATCAATTAAGGCAGTTGGCTAATCACTCTAATATCATTACTGATTCATCTGTATTCCTTCAAATAGGCATTTATACTCAGCCTGCTGGTTTTTATACGTATGGACTGGATTGTGCAATCCTCCCTGTCACCATTTGTAGTCAATAACATTTCCTTGGCACCAAAGGGATTAAAAGGGTACATTTCAGAACTGTGTGGGCAAGTCGTTTGGCCCATGCCTTATGTATAAGGCATGCACATAAAATATTTGTGCGTGTGTGGTTTCTTTTTAAAGGCTCCGCTAGTCATGCCGTGGGCTGAGTGACAACAGCACTATGTCTGTGCACATGGGACATACATGCAGACTCATGCGTGCACTCATCCTGCTCTTTGAGAGCCTGCTGTGCATGGCCAAAGATCTTGACCCTACCAGCCACACTTCACACACCTGACTGGGCTCGCCACCATACCTCCACCACAGCAGCCCTGGCAAAGCTAATCTTTTCACCCCAACCCCTCTCTCCTCCATGCAGATACAAGGCACCCTCAAAAAAGAGCTGAAATACCCACAACCACCTCTCTGGCTCTCTGTGGCTTACCTCCAAACCCACTGTTCCTGCCTGCTTGGTTGTGGTCTCTGTTCCTGCCTGCTTGGATGTGGTCTCAGCACTACATGCCTCACTTGCCTCCTTGCCTATGCACAGCTCTGGGCTTGCACCTCTCCTCATGCCATTTCAGATCCTGCTGCTGTCTGGATCAAGCTTCTACTGTATCCAGAGAGCAACCCTGAGATCTGTAATGACCAGAGACAGCTCTGAAAGCTGGCAAGCAAGGCACAGTTTGGTTACCCCATGATCATAGATTTTAGCTGTGCTTTCCTCTTGAGGGCAACTGCTCTTCAACCTCCCAGTATACTCTTTGAATATGGATAGCTTTACCACCACACTGAGGGTGGATGTACAGTTAGCTCCTTTCACTACTGGGAACTTCAGCTCAGAAGATTGGGGCCAAAGCTTTCATCTGTTGGGCAAATCATTGCAAATGGCAGATACATGCTTAAATCCATTTGATTGCCAAATCAGTTAACAACCATGAGCCTTTGAAAACCACCAGCTCCTTGAGACTGATATCTCGGTACATTTCAAGGTATCCAAGTCTCTGTTTGGTCTTTGGGAGGTATTCTGGTTTCAAAAACTTATGTGAGCTAAAGCTGTCAGGAGGCTTTAGGAATAGGATTGCTTTTTTAGTGCTGTGATGACATGACCTGCATCATCCCCTGGCACAGGAGACCTGTGGCCTGACCTACAAGGCCACCCATCATCTGGAAAAGGTCCATCCCATCTGTCCTGACCCCACAGTTCTTAGGGTTTTTCCCTGTGCCAAAAAATGTGCATACAGGCTGGAAAATGACAATTCTTGTAGCAAATCTTAAAATGGAGACATAGGGATTTTTCCAAGTTTTACCTTTAGGCTACAAATAATTTTCACACTACATAAACTCTCCTTGTTCTTTTTTCTTCCTTTCACTTTTCAAAACTTCATGACCACTTGTATTTAGCTTGCAAGTGAATGGTACCACTCCAGAGCCAGGAACAGGTGCATTTTGCAGAACATTAGATTTTTTTTGGGGCATCTTTACCTCTCTCTTCCAACTGTTTTTAAACCTCAATACTACCTTTAGTTCAGGGTTTTCTTAAAAAAAATAAAAATCTGTTTTTGATGCTGAAGAGCTCTCACTATTTGGGCAAAAAACTTAAGTTCTCAGAAGAAAGAACACAAAAAAGGACATAAAATTCACAAGTGGTGCCCTCTCCCAGCTGTGGTCCAAAAAGACCTTCTATGTTAGTTCCTCACAGGAGTTTATTTATAGACTTTTCCTAGCCACAGTGTTAAGGCTGCTATGAAAAGGTTGCAGGATGGTATTTTTAGCATCTTACCTAGAACCTGGCCACCTGATTTCCCCATAATGCCCTAACAACTGCATAATGGAAACTACATTTTAGCTGTAGCAAATGAAGGATGAAACTGATAGGCCTACAAATGCCCAGCATGGAGCTCTGCTTTTGGGTGGTTGCGGGTGAATTCGCTTGTAATCGAGCTCTCTTAGAGTGGCAGCAGTGCAATGAATGAACTTCCAGCTCTCCTCATCTCCACCAGTACTCCATCCTTAGTTAACTGTTCAATTAACTAGAGCTTTCCCAGCCTAGAGGGACCTGA
>NW_010297027.1:12248-14669 GCF_000700745.2 Antrostomus carolinensis | reverse complement strand
ATTGAAACTGGAGGCACAAAGTGCTCTGGAGGCTGGGTCCGGTGAAAGCCTGAGCTAGGTTCCCATCTCTGTATTTGTCATGAGACTGAGACTTGCCCTGGGAACAAATTAGATCTTGCTAGCAGACGGGTATTTTCCTATGACATTTTCCAAAGAAAGAGAAGAGGAGGTGGGCAAAACTGTTCAGTAGAGAATGTTTGTGTTTTTGAGAAAAACTTGAAATACTTCAGATCTGAGGTGCTAGCTAGTGAGTAAGGTGGTTTAGATGTGTCACACTCATGCTTTGGCTCTGTGGTGTGACTGTGCCTGCTGGGATGGAACATCATGTCTCCATGGGGATGTCAGGGGGCTCCCATGGCTGTGGCACCTCAGGAAAGAGGTTTTCTGACTGGTGGCTTCACTGATACTGAAGCACAGGAACATGAGGAAACCAGGTTGTGTACAACAGCGTAACAACATTTCTGAATCAAAATACCTCAGTCATAGTCTGAAACAATAGTGTACTTGTTCATAAATTTTTGCAACACTAAATTAAAATCTCTTTGGAAATCAGACACTGGTGAAATATTTAACAGAAATTTAATTCAAATGGTTTTTCATCAGAAAATTAATTTCATTTCAGTCCAGAGCAAATCTTGCTATCTTGATTAAATGAGGCAGAGACAATATTTGGTGGTTGCTCACATCTCTCCAGTCCCTCATTTAGTTTTTAGAGGGCAGGGACTTCTTGCTTAACATCTTCGGAGCTTTTGGTCACGCTGGCTACTTCATGACACAGGGCTGAGCACAGCTGAGGCTGTTTATAGTCTATTTTCTCCAAGACCTCTAAGTCTCATACACTTCACTGACATGTTTTGAATGAGACATTTAAAAATCACAGCCTTGACAGCTCTCCAAGGCCACCATCTTCTGGTCTCAGTTCATGGAAGCACAACTACTGGAACACTGGGCACTTCATCTGAGGTAAATGTCTAAGCCTCCTCTCCAGCCAAGCAGAGATGGGCACTTCTTGGATCGCTGGTTCACTCATCTCTTTTAGGAGAGGATAATTGGAAGTACCTCTCTTCATTGCCAAGAGGGAGAGATGGACTTGTAGATGGGTGATGTCAGATGAGATAAATCAGACCCAAACTAGTCTGAGTTTCAAGCCTGTGTTTTATTCTCCCTGTGACCCCTTGCTGACTTGCTGACTTTTTAGACCCAAAGGCTGATTGTATTACCCTTGGGGGGAGTACATTTTTGTAGACAGATGAAAGGGAGCCTGAGAAATGCAAAGACATTATTAGCAGTAATAACTTAGCTTTCTTCACTCCCTTAAAAGTTGCATCATATTCAGCAGGTGTTGGTGCATTAGCCACAATTTTGGCATTACTGGATATTGAGACTTTCAATCTCAAGTTGGAATATTTTCTTGACAGAGCAATTTGTACAGAACACTCACAGAAAAAACTCCTGCTTGCTTGAAACTGAGTCTCACCCATGCTTTACTTTGAGCAAAATTAGTCTGGGGGAGAAATCCTGCAGTCAAGGGATGGAGAACAAGAGTGTGCGTGACCTCTATTGAAGTTTAATTTTCAAAGGCAAGGCCCTATGTATCTCATATGCTTACAAAATGCTTATTGGTGCACCAAGGGGTCCAGTCAGACCCTAGACTTCCTCTTGTGATTAGGTTCACTGCAGCAACATTTCTTCAATGCCATCTCCTGTCCTATGCCCATCCCATGGCCCATGGGACAGGGGCAGGTGAGCACTGGCTGGAGGCTGGAGAAGCATTGCCTACCTGCTTGCTCTGCCTAGGGCTTCTACCCAACATTGGCAGCCCCTGTGAGAAGGACTACTCTCCATCCTCGTCCTCCTTGAGACCAAGCACCCAGCACTCTGCCTCTTCGTCACTGAATGTCACTGTCATTGCTCATGTATGGCAGCTCTGTTCCTCTGAAATCCAGGCTCACTCCAAAACGGCCATGAATTTTCATGAAAAGCCTTCTGAGATATTCTGTATAATGACCCGATTTCATGGCTAATGTATATTTCATGTTAGGGTTGTTACACCTCAAGTTTCCACACAAAACCCCTGAGCTTTGTTCTCATGGTTACCAACCTGTCCACTGGATCTGTCAATAAAGTGCATTACAGTAGTGGAAATATTATACCTAAACTTTAGGAGGCTGGGCCATTATCACACTCTCTCTTTCACTAACTCTCTCACTCCCCTCGCAGGAAAAACAATTTCTTCTGAGCTGAAACCTGGCTCAGAGGATCTATCACAGAGACGGAATTTGGTAATATTCACTGCAGACATTTCTGACTTACAGAAATACAAAATGAAACAGAGCTTGGCAGGTTTGGATTTCTTGGGGGATGCTTTTATACACTCACAACTCTTTTGTCTTGGAAAATTAGTTCTTTTGAAGAAACAGA
>NW_010297027.1:0-12214 GCF_000700745.2 Antrostomus carolinensis | reverse complement strand
AAAGACATTGATGAGAATGCAAAGATAAATAGATTATATTTTAATTGCTTTTCTTTGCCTTTAGACAAAAATAATTGTTCTGGAAAACAAAAGCTGTGCTTGTGTGTTTTGCTGGATTTCAGTTGTGGAAAGTACACTTTCTGGTAACTCTGGCCTGCCATAAACCACATTGCTCATGTAAATAATTTTCTCTCAAAAGCTGATTTTTCTTTCATAAACACAATGCCTTTTGACTGATTAAAAATATATATTTTAAATCCTTATCAGGAGAAAGGTCAGTCATACAGTTATGTGATTTTGCTTGTAGAGATTCCACTTAGTGTAATGTCTGATGAAAGAAATTCAGTTTAACCTTTTGAATTACTTTGGGAGCCTGAAGAAATGTCATTATACTGTTTCCTTTAGGTGTTGTCATCTTCGGACTCTTTCATCTCTCATCTCAGCTCTTCTCCCTGTAACAGTTACTCATAAGAAATATGCCTACATTCCTTCATACTCTTTGTTGACTTTTAAAAAAAATTATTGAGCTTTAAGAATCTTTTGCTTCTTCATGTTTTGTCCAGGTTTGCTTATAACTCATCCACTTCTCTGTCTCCCTTGCTGAGTGTGATGGCCATGTATTTTCGAACATGCATAATTGCAACCAAAACAGGGGTACAAAGAAAAGAAATTGGCTTTCAAGAAAGCCTTGCACATCTCCAGGTAACTGCAATTACACCCCGTGTTGCTTGTGGGTTTTGTAGCTTGACATTTTAGCAAATCTCTGTTCATGTTTTGTTCACTGTACCAGGTTTGCAACAGGTTGTGCCAAAGAATCAAATATTGCCTGAGATGGAATAGTCCCTCATCTAGGCTTTGCTAGAAATGGATGTTGTTTCAGCTACTAATCAAATAAGGCCTTCTCCTTCTTCCCATTTAACAAGGGGGTTTCTTCATTAGATGTAGTCCTCACAGGAACTCCAGTGCTGTCTGCTGAAAGCCTCCAATTTTTGGTGAAAACATTCTCCTTACTGAAAGCACCAGCAATGCCTTTAACAGCTAGATAAATGTACTGTAAAGTCCAAATTCTCTTGACAATAAGCACTGATTTAATAGAATCATAGAATGGTTTTGGTTGGAAGAGACCTTTAAAGGTCATCTAGTCCAACCCTGCTGCCATGGGCAGGGACATCTTCAGCTAGATCAGGTTGCTCAGAGCCCTGTCCATCCTGACCTTGAATGTTTCCAGGGATGGGGCTTCTACCACCTCTCTGGGCAACCTGTCCCAGTGTTTCACCACCCTCATTGTAAAAAATGTCTTCCTTCTATCTAGTATAAATCTACCCTCTATTAGTTTAAAACCATTACCCCTTGTTCTATCACTACAGGTCCTGCTAAAACATCTGTCCCCACCTTTCTTATAGGCCCCTTTAAGTACTGAAAGGCTTGTTGAACCCCATGAGGTTCACACAGGCCCACTTCTCAATCTGTACTGGCCGAGCATCCAGCTCTTCAGTGGTGTAGCACAAGGGTACTGGACTGCCTTGTTGTCCCTTAGCAATGAAAACTAGATCATTGCTGTGTCCTCCCTGTGTCCCTGAATCAGCTCCCCATGGCTTCAATGGCTGTGAAAGTGGTGGCTCAGTTGAGGTCATCTCCCTTCTTATAGCTACAGTGCTAGAGCAGTAATTTTTAGCGCATAGTCAGAGATCTCTGGGGGTCTGTGGACGACTTTTAGGAGTGTATTAAAACTACCCAAGAGAACTACCATTAGCAGTTGGCTTACATCTGTCTTCTGGGCTTACGCACTTTCTTGGAAATCATATAGGGGTCTGCAATTAGTAAAACCACTGGTTGAAACCCACTCCTCTGCAGCTAGCTGTCAGAAATTCCATAGCCCCCTTTTGATTTGGATGTTTCCAGCTTTCTGGTATATTAGTAACACATTTTTCCACTTGCACAGGTGAAAAGTGAACCCTGGGAACAGGGAAAACAAAATCCACAATAGACTGACAAGTGGAAACAGAAGAGCTAGACACTTTCCAAGGGCTGGCTGCACTGGTTGACTCACTCTCTTGAGGTCTTGGGCAGGATGGGATGTCACTGCCTGGCTGGTTTAGGAAACCACTTGCTCTGATTTATTCTGAATTTACAAGTCCTGAAGTGCCAGTGAATGACCAGCAATTTAAGTACAACTCCAGAGTTGGTCTGCTCAAAACCTTGAGCACCTGGGGAAGGAAATGCCAGTGACTCCTGCCCAGGACTGCCCACAGCAGTAGTCCATAGGGTGGCTTCTCCCACATGCCAGCGGTGGTCACATATTCCCTGGGGAGGACTGTGGCAGGGTGGGAAGACACCTTCACATGTAGGCTGAGGGAAAAGAGCATCAGCCCTCTGATTCCTGCCCTGGGTGCCTGACCCTTCTCCACACAAGCAATCTGTGGCTGTTCAGATTTTGGAAAAGGCTTCCTCCTGAAGACTTCTCCTGGTTCCTCTCCTGGTTTCCTACAGAATGCCCCAAGGCACCCCGGTGCTCAAAGAACAAGGACACTGAGAAAAACTTTATGACCACATTTGTAGCCATTTCCTTCAAATACTCTAAGCACTGAATTGCATATTGCTCCTGCAGATGGGGGACAAATGGTGCTGCTGAAAGTATTGCTGACGTCGCTGTTGAATTTGGACTAGAGACTTCCAAGAAAATTTTGTCTGCCTACTCCAAGCTACATTTAGCACAAGCCACTCATTTGTGACTGTAGCTTATAAATACTCTTGCCTACTGGCATATACAATGGGAAACAGAATACATCTTATCTAAGGGCCAAGTGTTAATTATTTATTACAGTCATTATTAATTTCCACTGTAGTTACTAACGAGGCTTGCTGGACCATTAGCCCAGCTAAGGGTCCCAGATTTCCTTGGTGTAACTATCATCTGTTTTATCTGATACGTGGTTCCTGGCTGGTACGTACACAAAGGGGAACTAGGCATCACAAAAGGAAATTCACACTTATTAGTATGTCCCACAGTTCATTATAATGTCATAGTTCATTCATTTTTTTCTGTTTTCTTCATTGAATTCCTTGTAGCCAGATGAGGATCATTAGCTCCTGAAATGAAACATTTTAATTAAGCTGATCTGTGCTGTGCCTTCTAACTCTTCAGATAGTGTTGCTAAATTAGGAAGACACAATTGCTTCTGTGTTTGTGTTTAATAAATATTTCAGCGCTGCTTGATAAGGCTGACACTACTGCATTAAGGCTACTTGGAGCCATGTCTTACTGACTCATGGCTCTGTCTCTTCCCTTCAGAAGGTGGAGTGTGAGACTGAATAACAGAACCCAAGCTGTGTATACATGAGGTTGAGCAGGGAGACTGTTGGCATGACGGGCATGTCCCTTGTTAATCTGATGGAGTGAAAAAGTGAGCGATAATTAATCATCTTCATTTACTGCCTCCAAAACCAACCAGTTGTATCCTGCCCATGAAAGGAAAATCTCTGTGAGCTTAGCTCATCTTCCCCTCTCTGAAAGTTCAAAAGATAAAGGAAATGCCTTTGGGCACGAATGTATCAGGAAACAGGACAGCTACAAACTGATATATGTTTTCCAGTGGCTGGACTGATGTTAACAGGTCCTGCCTACTTTGCTTCTTGCCAGGGGTTCATGAGAGCTCATTGCCTCCTGAGGTCTGCTCCTTCATTTGCCTGCGGAACCATGTGTGGAACAGGCACAGAGATGGACCTGGCTAAAACCAGACAAAACAAAAGCACTAGTAGAGTACTAGTCTCCTTCTCTGTAGGCTTGTAAATAACTGTTCCAGAAAAATCATAGAACCATAGAATGTATTGGGTTGGAAGGGACCTTTAAAGGTCATCTAGTCCAACCCTCCCCTGCAGTGAGCAGGGACATCTTCAACTAGATCAGGTTGCTCAGAGCCCCATCCTTGAATGTTTCCAGGGATGGGGCTTCTACCATCTCTCTGGGCAACCTGTTCCAGTGAAATGTGGGTGCAGCAGAGTTGGGATGGAGTGGTTGGGTTGAACTTGAGATGCTTACAGATCGTTGCAACCATGCCCAAAGGCATGGTTCCTTGATTCTCTGGTTGTGCAGAACCATTTACAGCTGAAACACAGCCATCCTGATCTGTCAGCATCTTTAACTCATTTTGCACAGTGATAGAGGGCTAAGGGGAATGTACAATGAAGGGGGACAGGACTTCACTTCTAACCATAGTGCACAGTTAGGGCTTGTTCAAATCAGGGGTGCCAACCAAGTTAGAATCAGATCATGGCCAGAACATGAGTGGAACCAGACAGCAATGGGCATAAGTCTCAAGACAATAATGAAACATTAAAGTGTTTTCAGGCCCAAGTGCAGACATGACTGATATCTCCTCCTTACTGGGTTCAGGCCAGTCATTCACCTTTTGCATGGCCCTGGGATCCTTCTTCAGCTGCACACCTGAAACATCCATACATCTTGAAAAGAGCCCAGACAAAACTTTGGTAGAGTACCTTGCTGAACCTAGACAACAGGAGTCACACTTAGGGACTTGATGGAGCTCCCATCTGTGTGATGGGAAGCCTCTCACTGCCATCACTCCAGGGAAAGGCAGAAGGAACACCTACCCTGACGAGTGGTGGTGGTGCTGGTGTAGCTGCACTGAGCTGAGCCACCATCGTACACTCAGCTCTTGCTTCTGCATACTTACAGAAAGAGCTCAATGGTGGACACACTGAATTTTACCCATTCTTTCAATACTAGTGCTTCCCAGGTGCTGCCATGGTGCCCTAAGAGGTACGGACCATGGAAGCAAGTGCCATATCTTCCCTAGAAACTTCACATCCTTATGCCATCATGCCCCTGTGGAAGTCTATGAGCCATTTATAACTGTCTTCAAAGGGAGTAGAATTAAGGACATACAACCACAGGACAGAAAGTGACTTCATAGGCTATCAAATCCAGTCATCTGCAATCACAAGCAACTACGTCCCTTAAGTGATGTCAGACTCCACCCTGAAATCACACAGGTTTCTTTGCCATCTGTTCCAGAATCCAGAGCCAGTTTAATTAGAAGAGAGAAGTCTCTAACTACTGAGTGATCATTTTGTACCTTTACTTAACCATCTTTCCATCCTCCCCAGGGAATGGAAGTGCAGGTATCTTGCTACTGACATTTCCACTCAGAACTTACTTGCGTTGCAATAATGCAGGCACGGTTTCTCATCAGCACTTGCAGAAATGGAGACCTGATTAAACCTCACTTGAAAGTCAGGCCCCGAGGTCCTAATCTGCAAGCTGGCATGCACCAGAGGTGGAAGCTTGTTTACCAGCTCTCTGAAATGCTTCTTCACATTGACATTCGTTTAGTGTCTTTGTCACCCTGTCTCTGTTTTTTTTTTTCTCTCTCCAGTGAATCATTTATGCACTTTGCTGCTATCAAAGAAAAGTCTTCATTTTCAGCACACTGTCAGGAGAAATTCCTTTGAAAAATCTTACTTAGGCAAGCCTTTCAAATGAGAGCAAAAATACCTAGCATCACTCCTGCTTCTCAGGTTTATAAAAAGAAAGAACTTTTAATGTAATTTTCTCCATCTTTCTGCCGCTACAGGACTATCTATTAGTATTTTCTCCTGGGTCAATTCAATAGTTTTTCATGATGATGTTTCCAACACATTCTTCTGGGAGGAAAATTACTTCATAGGCTGTGGTGGTCTGCTCTTTCTCTGTGTAGAGTGGTTGACAATTATGATGTCTCCTTCCTAGGTTATATCTATTTCATATTTTATTCCTCTTTAGTCTTTGTCATCTAGCAACTGCCTATATAACTTCACTAACCTTCCCATGGGAGCCAGTTTGTGCTATGCATAGGCTGTCATAAATATACCTAAGCTTGGGAAGTAACAAAATTGGCCTGGTTTTATTGGATTTCTCACTGGTTTCATAGCTCTTTGAACTCCTGACTACTTATCAAAATCTTTTTTTTTTTTTTTTTTCAGTAAAGGAGTGATCTTAACTAAAGAGGGGTTGCATCACTCTTCCAGAGCAATTACACATGGTAATTTTCTGTGTGGAGAGGTTGTATGAGAGAGAGTGAGCTCATTACTATGAAAGACAGAAAATATCCTGTCTTCCAACATAACGTCCCTGCTGACGAAGCCCAAAACATTATTAATCTTTATTTGTCTCTAAACTTCATTGGAGGTTAATATCCCCTGAGCATTGTCGCTACTCGGTCTCTTGGTATTGCTGCCACTTCACGGACTGCTTCTTCTGGTGGGATGCTTTTATTATGCATAACTGAACCTCCCTATGTAATTGCATTCTGCCTGTGACTCTGTTCCTCTTGATTAGTGAAGAACGTGGACTGGAAAGGACCGTGTGGGTCACTGAGTGCAATCCTTAGCAATTTCAGGCAATTGTGCCCTCAGTGTAGAATTCCAAATAGTCCTTGAGCAGGAGCTTGTGCCTTTCCATATATGTCTCCAAAATACCCTCCAGCTCTCTGGAAAAGGAATGTTTAACCCCAAAGATGCATGTTTGTTAGTGTGACCAAGGCCTAGCTATAAAAAAATGTGGTATTGGACATTATGGCAAAAGCAGCACTGGACAACTACACTGCCCTCCAAAACACTAAGCCTAAAAATTCATGGGGGTTGATTGACTGAATGCTCAAAACAAAGGGCTGCACATGTTGCCCGTGGCTGAAACAGGAAAGCTGGGTTGTGTTTTGGTGATTGCTGGTGATACCAGCCTGTGCATCCATCTTGCCTCTGGGGGGAATTTAGAAAAGGAAGAAAAAACCCAACTTGATTAATGAGTCATAAAACATGCAGCAATGCCAATGGGTCACTGGAGATCCTCCAGGATGTGGAGTCCTGTGGTATCAACATACCGTAGGCTCACAGCGGCTTGCAAATTACTTTTCTGGTACTCGTGTTGTGGCCTTGCTGTTATCTTCAGCAAATAAGGAAATCTAGTGCTGGAAAAATAAGTGGTATTGCTATAAAATTACTGCTTACAGTCACGCTTAAAAATGTTCTTGACCAGCTGGGGTATAAAAAGCATGCTTGTTACATAATACTAATGCAGATCAGACTTGTTGGAGGTGGGCCCAGGATGCAGGAACAAGGTTAAAATATGTTAAAGTAGGTAAAATTAGATCTTGGCTTTGGGCTGAGGGCTCCCCCAGGTTTTTAGCTTGGCTGGTGGGAAGGTCAAACACAAAATGTCGTCACTGCTTTGGACTTCGGCTGATTATTTACAAGATGTGCATAAAGCCCTGTTCCTCTGAAAGCTGCTGGTAAGGGTGAAGGTGGGCAGAGCGTTTCTCCGCTGACAGCTCCCAGCCTTTATCCCCTCCCCATCCCAAAAACGTCTTGGTCATGGTGAATCTGTAAACCCTTCTCTCATGGGTAGTTGCCATTCTCTCTTCATTGACATTTCACACCTTTGTCATGTATCTCTTGTCTTCTTCTGGGCTAGTGGCAGTGGGTTTGCCTGGAGATGATGGGCCAAATGGCTTCTGCCTACCTAATGTGTCCAGGCACCACGGTGCAAACCATCCTCTGTGTCTGCACAGCTTTCTCCCGCCTCTTCCATCTGCTTTCCCTGCCTTGGTGCAGAAACAGGCTCCCAGACCTCCCACCTTCACCCAAACAGAGACTGTGGGTGCTTGCATTTGGCCACATGGAGACCCTCCTGCCTGCAAGGCTTGCCATGCCTGGTGTTCCGAGCAGTGACTCCCACTGTTTCAGCTATTGTAGCTCAGGCAGAACATTTCAGCCTCTGCAAAACACCCAAACAAAGCACACCTCTTGCATCTACTAGCTTAACAGGGCTGTACCAGGACACTGGCAAAGCAGTATCTTTGCTTTGTGGTTAATTTTTACTGCCCTCCTGGTAACAAATGTAAACCTTAGTTGTGTGTATTTGATTAAACTCCAAGGGAGGCTATGAGGTGATGGTTCCCCATACTTCAGAGCACTCGCAGTAGGTTGTTTATCTTCTGCAGTCTCTTTGGTAAACACTGCTTAGTGTCAGCCAGAAACTTAATGCTTTGTACTCTAGCATCCCTCATTGCCAGTGAAAGCAATCTTTCAGAAAAATCACTTTGTTAGCATCTTTCTAACTTACTAAGAACACAAAATGACTTGTGTCATGGCCTCACCCTACACAACCCAAATCAGACCTAAACAGCAATGTGGTGTCTGGGGAAATGAAGAAAAAACTGAGTAACACTAAATACTCATTCTCTTTGTTTTCCCTTTCCATCCTCCAGCTAAGTGCTTTGACCCTCAGAGGAGGGGCATCTGGCTGTGCTACTTTTCAAATTTCAAAGGTTGCTGTTCTGTCTTGTTATAAAGCCAGGCAGCAAGAGATGGAACAAGATGGGTTGTTTGGCTGAGCATTAGTAATTTGGGAGAAGAGGAAACACAACCTTGGGAAACAAAGATAACCTATAATGACACAAAACTCTTTCTGAACATCTGGTAACCTCAGGAAAGGCAGACCTTCCAAATTAGGAACCAAATCCTCAGGCATTTGGGGCCAGTTAATGATGCTTTTGTGTTCCCATTCCATGAAGATTAAAACAATGATAGATTGGAAATAGTGCATTTATTTACTACCATTTTTAATGAGAATGTCCATAACCTTGTTTGGTTTAAAATGCTATTTCATTTGGTTGATTATGTTGTTCTAAACCTGTGATATCCTAAGGTTTAACAATCACACCATGTCTTCACACTTTTATATCCATAATGATTTTTTTGCATGCAAATAAAATATCAGTGCTTCAGCTTCCAGAAACCTCTGAGGCAAACATTTTATTACATCATTAAATTAATTTTTATTGCCCTTCTGTTCTGTGAAGCAGAAACACAAAACAATATGGAAAAAAAAAATCAGCCAAAGTGGCCTTTTCAGCAGCTTTGCAGCCAGAATTTCTTTGTTAATCTCCAAGGCGATATGCTCTTCAGATTGATGATCACAGCCGAGGGGGTAATGACACGTTGTACAGACTGAGTCTACTAAAAAACTTTCCACAGTAAGGGAGTGTTAACCATTATGGGACCTCACGGACCATCTTGCTGACTTGCTCAGAATCACGATGGAATTTCTGCCTCATAAGTGAGCGGGACACATAGAAGTTAGCATCTGCTTTTGCATGTGGTCGGAGTGAGAGCTGACCAGGTAGTGCAGTACTTTTTGGACCAGCAGAGTTGGAGCCCTGCTGTAACATCTGCTGCAGTTTTGTGGTCTGACAGCTGCAATGTAAATGCTGAATTATTTGGTTTAAAATAACTGCTTGTGGTTTATCTTCCCTGTTTGCAGGAGGGCAGGAAGTGTCAGCCAGAGAAACGTATCCACAGGCACAGAGGCAGTGCTGGCATTCCATAGGCAGTGTTCAGGGAATGCTGTAGCCCTTGGGAACATGCAGCACCTGCAGCCAGGACATGGCACGGACAGACAGCTCAGACAACCAGCTGGATGGTCCCAGGAGCTGATGTCCTACGGCTGTGCCAGACGAGGAGCTGCTGCACTCCCAGATGTAGGCATGTGCCGCCAGGTGAACTGGCCATTTACATAGATATTTGTCACAGACTGTGGCTAGGCAGGCGAAAGGGACCGTGTGTTTGCAACATCTGAACAATTAGATGTCTCCGGATGCCAATGGGAGCTCTGCGCGTCCTGTGCTGTAAACACGACGATTTGTGTGTGCTCACGCATGTCCTGTCAGCATTTGTTTAATGCTTCAATTGCACTAGCTTTTTCCCTTTTAGTTTGTATTTTAATGCACAGGCACTTGCTGAAGTGTATCCACTTAGTGAGCATCTGGCCTTGCTGGGGTTTTAAACTGAACACACGTTTTAACACTGGCTGACTTCTCAGTTGGAACTGAGAAAATTAATAGACCCAATATCCTTTCCTTCCCTCTTGTGTAGGGCTGGCTGGTCCTTCTTCCTCAGCAGACCCTATTTTGTGTGTCCCACCTGGGCCTGGGGCTCGCAGCTGTCAGTCCCAGCTGACACCTTGCTCTGCAGCACATGGTGCTTCATAAACCCTGCAGGAGCTCTGGAGCTCACTTGTGGCCTTTGGACATTATGAGCTTCCAAGGTCAATTGATTGAACATGGGAAGCCTGACTCTTCTTCAATAGACTTGGGACTTCTATTTGTTCAGTGCATCTTCAAAGGCTCACCTTAAATTAAGGATTTACTTAGGGATTTAAATTAAGTGAAAAACTAATTAGCACAATTATGCATTGCCAGGCAAGTCACAGGGCTGAGGTAATTTGCTTTGTTGGGTTAGTGTTTGGACCAGTTATGTGGAATAAAGTGGCATTAATGAACAAACACAAGATCCTGTGAAAGTCCATCAGGGAGCTTTCATTAGACAATCAAAATCTCCCTCTCTTTGCTCGGTGTGACATACCACATATGTTCCACAAACTGGCCTTTAGCCTTTTCCTCACAGATCCCTAAAGGATTAAATAATTCAAGCTTGTACTCACCAGCACAAGCCTATGTGCCAGAGATGACCGTGAAACACTCTGACCTCACACACTGAGATGGGGTAAGCGATGAAAGAGCAAACCTCTGCATCCTTAGTTAGTGCTGTCAACAGCAACTCCCAGCTAGCCAGAATGGTTCAGCGTGCCCATTTCCAGGTCTGTTTTGTTGTTTTTTTTCCAAGCTGATAGCTTCCTCTCAAAGAGCCCTGGAGTAGAACTTGCTACTCCTCACCCCAGCATCACTGCCCAGCAGGAGGGACCAGATTGTGGGCACTTGCCACACTTCTGGGCACATGCCAACTTTGAGCTCCATCACCTATATGGGCCAGTTTCAAACTCTGCTTCCTGGGAATGCTCATGTGTGCAGCCTGGAAATGCTGCCTTTACAAGACCTTGTGCTGATAAAAGCCAATCATATGAATATGCAAGAAAGCAAGCACCAAGGGAGGTTGCTGGCCAAATTCGTTAAAATCTGTGACCGTGTCTGGGAACATTCTGGCAGAGCTCGTCTAGCTCTCAAACTCATTAATCCTTCCAGCATATCCATTAGATGGGGTATTAGGAAGGTGCTGATGATTTGTTTTATCACTATTTAACAGTTAGATGAACTTTGGCCATGTAACACAGACCTAAAGACTCCTCACATGCAATTTAAGGGAGTCAGCTGAAGGACTTCAGCTGGGACCATGGTCTGGCTATCTTCTGATGCAGAGAAGACACTTAGATTTCCCTGCCACTAGAGATGCCCTCTTTCCTTCTCTCCTGTGTTCCTGGAGATGACCCTGATGATAACCAGGCTCCTCAGTCAGGAGCTCCTGTCCTGTGTGTGCAATTAGCTGAGAAGATTCTGAGCCAAAACAAGCACTATCAGCGGCATTGTCACTATTTGAAGTGCACTCTAAAGGCAGGGTGAAGGAATGAAAATCCTGCTCACTCGCAGCCCAGGATGGCTACTATGGATGGATGCTGTAGGAGTCTCTCTCTAAAGACACACTGCAGGACAGTCCTTGGAGGAGTTTGGAGGGAACTGAGCTCTAGACAAGTGACAGGCTCTGGTAACAGGAGTCGGTTACCCTGATAAGATGCCTTAACTGCTTTTACACACATCTCCAGCTGAGTGTAAGACAGACATTTCCAGTTCATCCGTATGAAGGCCTTTTCAGCATCAGCAAGGGAGATGAGAAAGATACTTTTGATTCATATACAAGATGAAGGAGGTTAACAAGGAACTGTAGCAGGAAGGCATGCATATATAAATAAGTGAGCAGAGCAAACAGACCTACAGGTACTAGAGGCTTGTGTAACTCTTGAGAATTTCATCCTTACCATTTTCACAAGTGGGTCTGTGGTGGTTTGACCCACGGGTGGGACCATGCGGTCCTGCATTCATTTCCCCCACCCAGTGAGATGGGATGGGAGACACAACAAAGGGGCACAGATTAGGATGAAGGACAGGGACGGCTCACTCACCAGTTATGGTCACGGGCAAAACAGACAATTTGGGGAAGAAAAATTGATTTAATTAGTTGCCTTTCATCTAAGTAGACATAATAACCACATCTTACAACATCTTCCCCCACCCCTCCCTTCTTCCTGGGCTTAAATCATTTTGCTCCCGATTTCTCTACCTTCCCCCCCTGCATCAGCACAGGGGACAGAGAATGGGGGTTCAGTCAGTTCACCATTTCTGCTCTTCCTGGCATGGAAGTCCAGGAA
>NW_010297026.1:0-4190 GCF_000700745.2 Antrostomus carolinensis | reverse complement strand
GTTGACCCAACCACACAGCTTGGTGTCGTTGTTTCTCTGTGCTGCTGTGCAGGTGTAGGGACACTCAGACCTGAAGGCTACACATGAGCCAACAGGTAGGTTCTCACCTCTCATTTCCTATTGCAAATCCCTCAACTGATGCAATTTACACAAATGAGTCAGTTTGTATATTGAACAGAATGGTGGGGGTTGGAAGGGACCTCTGGAGATCATCTAGTCCAAAGTGAAGGAACTAAACCAAAGATCCAAAGTAGAACAAAGTGGTTGTGAAAGAAGCTGACGCTCAAAGAAGGGACCATGTTTTCTCCTG
Organism: Antrostomus carolinensis; assembly: GCF_000700745.2. Classification (NCBI taxonomy): domain Eukaryota; kingdom Metazoa; phylum Chordata; class Aves; order Caprimulgiformes; family Caprimulgidae; genus Antrostomus; species Antrostomus carolinensis. The sequence goes on along the minus strand of NW_010297026.1, from coordinate 3,880 downwards.
CTTCATTTCCCCTTCTGCTGAACTGCAGATCTGTAACAACGTGAGTCAGTGCAGCTGGTCTCTTTGTTCTAAAACCAAGAGATGGAAATTTCTCCAAATGTTGGCTTTGCCTAAATAAAAAAAGTACGCTGATGAATTCCACCGAGGCTTTCATGATTAATTAACTAAAGGCAAAAAAAAATTAATTAAAAAAAATAAAAAATCACTTGCTCTGTTAAAATTCTCCCTTGGGTGAAACATTAACCTAAATTTCTTTTATTTCCATTGGAAACCAAATTAAACACGCTGGCCCTGTCCTCATTTTCCTTCCATCCCTCTTAATCACATCTATGGTGCCCACGGCTGGACAAAGGTCCTCCTGCCCAGGAGTGAAAGCGTCGACTTGGGAGGCAGCACCAAGTCTGTAGAGTGCAGAGCTTTTCTGGAGGTCATAGAATCATAGACTGGTTTGGGTTGGGAGGGACCTTCAAGCTCATCCAGTCCCAACCCCCCTGCCAGCAGCAGGGACACCTTCCACTAGACCAGGTTGCCCAAAGGCTTATCCAACCTGGCCAAGAACACTTCCAGGGAGGGGGCATCTACAACTCCCTTGGGCAACCTGTTCCAGTGTCTGACCACCCTCACAGTGAAGAACTTCTTCCTAATATCTAATCTAAACCTCCCCTCTTTCAGCTTAAACCCATTTCCCCTTGTTTTGTCATTAACTGCCCTCATGAAAAGTCCTTCCCCAGCTTTCTTGTAGCCCCTTCAGGTACTGGGAGGCTGCTATAAGTCATCCACCACCAGATCCTCTTTGCTATTCCCCAAGTCTCTGAACACCCTTATTTTTAATTTTAATTAAGGGAATGCCTTTATTTTTATGCTGACCTGAAAATTCATCTTCTAAAAAAAATAGTTACCACAATGTTCCTCATCCAACCTCTGAGGTTGTCTCAGAGGCAGAGCTGAGCTCAGGTGGTTTGCTGGTGGTTGATGCTATTTTTTGCCTCTGGTGAATGTTTCTGCTGTTGACTTTAAAGGATTTCTTCTCAAATGTTTCTTGTGGGGTTGGTTTAAATTGTTACTAGTTCTGGTCCTCGGGAAATAAATCTACTTTATGTTTCCATTGCCTATCTCCTCCTCACCATCCCCTTCTATAAACTTCACAATCTGTTTGACCGCTTCTGCTGTTGAAAAGCAACAGAGGTCTCCTCTGCAAGATAAAAAATGCTCGAGAATCTTTTTTTAATATGGGAGAAGAGCCTCAAACATTTGAGATTTATTCCTTTGGGTCTTCTGCACGTCCTCCTGGAAGGAAAACTATCAAACTATGGCGAGTGATGACCGAGAGCGAAGTGTATGTCTTGATTTCTGACACTAGACTGTTGTGAGTTGGAAGGAACCCACCAGGATGGTGGAGTCCAACTCCTGTCCCTGCACAAGACAAACCCAACATTCACACCATGTCCCTGAGGGCACATGTTGGCCAAATGCTGCTGGCATCTTGTCAGGCTTGGTGCCATGAGCACCTCCCTGGGGAGCCTGTTCCAGTGCTCCACCACCCTCTGGGTGCCTCAAGAACCTTTTCCTCATGGCCAACCTCACCCTCCCCTGCCACATCTTCCTGCCATGTCCTCTGCTCCTGGCATTCGTTGGTGGCCAGAGAGAAGAGATCAGCGCCTGCCCCTCCTCTTCCCCTTGGGAGGAAGTTCTAGACCCCCAGGAGATCTCCTCTCAGTCTCCTCTTCTCCAGGCTGAACAACCCAAGTGCCTTCAGCCTCTCCTCACACCCTTCCCCTCTCAGCCCTTCCCCAATGTTGTGTCCCTCCTCTGGACACTCTCCAGCAGCTTTAGATCCTTTTTCTCCTGTGGTGCCCAAACTGCCCCCAGTGCTGGAGGTGAGGCCACCCCAGTGCAGAGCAGAGTGGGATGATCACCATCCTCACCAGTAAATTCACTGGTAAAATCGAGTAGATTATTCCTGAAAGACAATTTATCAGCTAATTGGAAACCGAGCAGAATTCTTTCTTTCTGACAACATTGCTCAATTTCAGCTTTGATGTGAAAGGGCTACAGCTAAATTGGGCTAATGACAGAACATCTCGCTTGAGATGGAGATGCCTTCACTGTAGAGGAAACTGAATCCTTCAAGAGGCACAATCAACGCCCAGTTAGATGTCTCCATTTCTGGCTCGGTTGATGGCAGTCATTTCTTGATGGTAATGCTGATATGTGCTGTAATTTTATAAATGCTCTGGGGTATTTCAAAATACATTGGAAACACCTTGAAATTGCTGCCCAAAGTTTCAGGAGAATATTGGTTGTCAAATAGAGAAGCTGAAGGAACAGTATCTTCTTGGAAATCACATTATTGGCTGAAAACTGGGTATCTTCTCCCTCCCCACCACCAAAGTTGAGTTTAAAACAGGGAGACTACTGATTTCCTGGAGAAAAGGAGGCTGAGGGGAGACCTTGTGGCTCTGTGCAAGTCCCTTGGAGGAGGGTGGAGGGAGGTGGGGGTGGGTCTGTTCAACCAAGGCCCAAGGGACAGGCCAAGAGGAAATGGGCTCCAGTTGTGGCCAGGGCAGTTGAGATGGGATGTGAGGAAGAATTTCTTTGCTGCAAGGGTTCTGAGGCATTGGAAGGGGTTGCCCAGGGCAGTGGTGGAGTCCCCATCCCTGGAGGGACTGAAGAGTCGTGTAGACATAGTGCTGAGGGACATGGGTTAGTTTGGGACTTGTCAGTGTTGGGTTCATGATTGGACTCCATGATCTTCAAGGTCTTTTCCAATTGAGGCAACTCTGGGATTCTGGGATGTTTTGATGATTTTTTTTTTTACTTTTATGGTGCTTTATGAACAACCAGATTCCCTGGTTTGATTATCTACACCCAGCCCATGATCACACTTTCTGGACTTTGAGGTCTCACAAGGTGCCTCCTCTCCCACCTTGGAAGCAGAAGATGAACAACCACCACCTTTGTCATATCCAAAGTTTTAATATCAATTTCCATCTCTTTTGGGAAACTTCATCCTGATCAGCCAAGGAATTTAACTCAATGAAACACGTAGTCACTGTCATTCTCCTCTGGGGTTTTACATCAAGAACAAAGTGTGACAAAAATAGGTAAAATTTAAAATAAAAGTACTGAAAATGACACCAAATAACTCCTCCTCTGTGCACGTGGCTTCCTGGACATTAAAACAACCCCCAGACACCAATATTCATGAAAACATTTCTTTTAGTTGGGAGAAGGTAGGGTAGTTGAACACTTAATTTATCCAAATCATGGAGATGGTGCTTCCACAGCGTGGATGTAGAGGATGTACTGTGGGAGGTGAAGTTGCTTGTTGGGGAGTGGATGGAGAGCTTGATAAATTGCAGGGTTGTGACTCTTCTGAGAGGCTTTGGAGATTAGCTGAGCGAAGGTCAGCTCTGCAATCACCACAAGAGCTTTGCAATGAATGACAGTCTCCTAGTTCCTATTTTTTATCATTTCTAGATAATCATAGCTTCACAGCCTGGTGTCCACCTTCTTTATACCCTTGTCAGTCAAGTGAGGCTTCAGATGTTGTGCTGATAGGGACCATGTTTGTCCTGCACAGGTGAAGAGCTACATTTCTATATTTCCAACTTACCTTTGTTTATTGTTTTCCTTTTTTTTCCCCTCTCAATTTCTGTTCTTGTCTCCTATTTCTTAAATTTTGGTTTCTTCCCACCATGGATCTTCCATCATCTCCACAGTTGCTCTATCAAATCTCAGTGCAGCCCTGTTTTCTTGGTAGAAGTAGCAGTGAGGTTATTCTTGGAGGTGAGTAGTTTCTACAGTGAAAGGTTAAGAAAGTAGAGAGAAAGTCGAATGAGAAAGTAGTGGAGAGCTGGGTGGAGAGGAACCTAATGAA
>NW_010297025.1:1012-1311 GCF_000700745.2 Antrostomus carolinensis | reverse complement strand
TCCGCCACGCTGCCCTCGCCGGTTGCTCTGCCCTTTCTCCTCCTTCTTGTGTTTCCTGTCGCGGAGGTGTTTCCTTGAAAGGGAGGCGAAGCTTCGTTGAGGAACGCCCTGGGCGCTGGAGGGTCTTGCTGCTGGGAGGGGAAGGTTGAGTGGTGGATCAACGTGACAGTTGCTGTGGCAGATAGAAATTGGGCTTCTGTTGGCTGTAGTTTTGCTAGATCGGGACTTTGCACATTGTCAGTTCTTATCTAACAGCTTAATTATGTGCTTATGACAAATGCCATAATGGGAGCTTTCGG
>NW_010297025.1:0-812 GCF_000700745.2 Antrostomus carolinensis | reverse complement strand
CTTGTCCCCTGACTTGTCTAATACATTTTTACCTGTCAGGACTCTGAATTAATGTGTTGTGTTATTAACAATGGAATTTTGCATTATTAGCAGCGTCAGATGTCCTCCCTAGAAAACATATGCTCGAGTAGGGTTACCAATGTCCCCTGTGTAACTTTGCTGCTGGTCGTTTCTACTCTTCTCAGGTTTTTTGTTTCCCCACGATAACTTGGGGGCAACAAAATATCTTTGCATTCGTCCATGAGTTGATAATTGTGCACTGGGTGAAGGTATGGGCTGGGCAACAACTGGTCCCTTGGTGATGTCTGTCTGTGAGGAAGATGAGAGAGAATGCTCTGTCCTTGCCTCTCACCACACTCTCTCCTGCTCCTCCACACTTTCTCTCTTGCTGTTCCCTTTTCTCTGCGCATGCAGCTCAGGTGAGACACAGCTGTGGGCACAGAGACTCTGTGCGCTCCTGCCTCCTGTTTCCATGGGTTCCCATAGTAGGCAGGAGAAGGGAGGAGGGGCTCTGTTTGGTTTTGTTTCTCTTTGCGGCAGTGGATGTAAACATGATTTTAGTAGGAGAAGCGCAGTTGTGTGGAGCAGTGCTTGTGTTGGAAGGAGTGAAACTTTTGTTGAAGTTCGGTCCCCAGTCTCTACTGGAGAACCTTGCAAAGTAATGCACCTCCTTTCTTGGTGTGCTTCCAAGGTATGATCCTGATGCGTGTTCTAGAGAAAGGGCCTGGTCCTTTGACAACCTGTTTTTGAAAATGATGTGGGTTGAAGAACACTGTGCTAATTGTGAAGGGCTGGAGATGTGGATCCTGGGA
>NW_010297024.1:0-4710 GCF_000700745.2 Antrostomus carolinensis | reverse complement strand
CCAGACCATTCCATGATTCTGTGGGGCCAAAAGAGCCACTGGGCTCCTGGCTTATCAGCAGAACTCAGTGTTGTCCCCTGAGACCCACGGCCCCAGCATGGGACATGAGCTTCTTCCCCCTGGGCAGGTAACGAGGTGTCCCTGCGAGAGCTGCTGTGTGATTTTATTTTTTCTCCTGCCTATTTCTGTGCATTTTACAGGGTGAAGAGGAGGAAGATGGCTGACAAGGTCCTGCCGCAGAGGGTGAGCACTGCCTGGGTGCGCGGGGACGGAGCTGAGCTGCTGGGGGGAGGTGGTGTGTCCGTGGTGCCTTCCCAAGGCAGCCAGGGTGATGAGGTCTCTGCAGGGAGGAGGATCTCATTGGGTCACATCCTGCCTGCCAGTCACTTCTGATGGGTCCCAACCCAACCTGGAAGACGCGTGTCTCATCCTCTGGGGTGGCAGGAGAGATGTAGGGTGTGCACAAATGGGACAAGCAGGACTTTGAGCAAGCAAAGAGCAGCAGTGGAGATCCCAGGAGGACCCTAAGCCTCTCCTGAGGGTCCCTCTTGACAATCCAGGGTTCCATGACCTTCCTGTGACACTGGGTGGGCTACCGGGCACAGTGACAGGCTCCAAACAGGTCTGCAGTGCAGCTCTGATGAGGGGAAGAGCTTTGGAGGGCAGTACTCCCTGTTTGAAATGAGAAATTGGTGGTGTTGTGCCAGACTTGTCACTTAATGACTCCTTGGTGTGTCAGCCCAGCACCAGTATTGTCACTGGTGCTGGTGTGGAGGGTGCAGCTCCATCCCAGCACACAAGGGACTGACCATTTCCATTTGACAGATCCGGGAACTGGTCCCAGAATCCCAGGCCTACATGGATCTTCTCGCCTTTGAACGCAAGCTGGACCAAACCATCGCTCGGAAGAGGATGGAGATTCAGGAGGCCATTAAGAAACCACTGACGGTGTGTGGCAGCCCTGGCTGGCTGGGGGTCGAGCAGCTAGGTGGGGTGGGGGGTTATGAGGTGGGTGCTGCTGTGGGTGCTGCTCAGGGTGCTGCCAAACCACCCTCTCACTCTAAGCATCCTCCTCTCTGTTTTCCTTTTCCACAGCAAAAACGAAAGCTGAGGATTTACATCTCCAACACTTTCACCCCAGCCAAAGAAGAAGGGGAGGGTGGTGAGCGTGTGGCCTCCTGGGAGCTACGTGTGGAGGGCAAACTGCTGGAGGACGTAAGGATACGGGCTGGGCTGAACTGGTTTTGGTGGATACATCCCTCTTGCTCGCTGGGTGCTGGAGGTGGCATTGTGGCTGGTGGTGTCATGCCAAGTATCTCCTGCTGTATTGCACGGCATGTTGTGGTAGGACAAGGGGAGATGGTTTTAAACTAAAAGAGAGGAGATTTAGACTGGATAGAAGGGAGAAATTTTTCACAATGAGGTGGTGAAGCACAGGCCCAGGTTGCTCAGAGAGGTGGTAGAAGCCCCATCCCTGGAAACATTCCAGGTCAGGTTGGACGGGGCTCTGAGCAACCTGGTCTGGTTGAAGATGTCCCTGTCACTGCAGGGGGTTGGACTAGATGACCTTGAAAGGTCCCTTCCAACCCAAACCAGTCTGTGATTCTGTGATTCTGTTTTGCAGCCAAGTAAGCAGAAGAGGAAGTTTTCCTCCTTTTTCAAGAGCCTCGTCATCGAGCTGGACAAAGAGCTGTATGGGCCAGACAACCATCTGGTGGAGGTGAGAACGGAGGCTCCTGGCCACACTGCAGGGCTGGCTCTGCACCCCAGGGTGGGGAGAGGCTGTTATCCCAGCGGGTGACGGGGAGATGGTCCTGCCACATACCCTGTGGGCGCTCAGCTCCCCAGCCCAGCGCCTGCCCCACTGCAAGAGGGGGATGAACAAGGTGCTTTTGGGTGCTGGGGAGTGGTGCTGAGCCCTCCTCCGGTGACCATGCTGCCAGGCTTGCCAGGCTCAAGTTTACAGCTGCATTTTCCTCTCTGGTGCTGGCTGGGGGGAGGTGTGAGGGCTCTGGCAGCGAGTGCTGCCTGCTGGGCTCTTAAGCCCCCTGTGCCCGTGAGTGCACGGCTGGAGCAGAGAGGTGTGGGGCTCAGCGAGGATGTGGGTCTGAGGCAGCTCAGGCAGCCCCCTGGGTCCCACAGATTTGCAAAAATAAGGCCCCACATGGGTGGTGATGCTGCAGAAAGGCTCATCTGTACGTGGGAAGAAGGGTCTGCCCTGTGGCCTCCCAGCCTGCTGCCTGGCTGGAAGGTCCTCAGGGAGATTCAGCGCTGCCTGGGAGTGGGATCAGAGCTTTTTTTGGGGTGCTCCCACCTGGAGCAGGATTTCCCTGCACCCAACTCACACCATTTCCCTCAAACACTTGTTCCTGTGGTGATGGAGGTGATTCCCCTTCATGTGTGGAGTGGTTTGAGTGCAGTTCTTAGGCCCAGCCCCTGCAGTGGCTCAGGCAGGATGGATCCCAGGAGCTGTTGGAGCCCTTGACATGGAGAGTTCAGGACTGTGACTCCCCCAGCCCATCCAAACTCCCATCCAGCTCTGGGCTGGAGCACATCAGGCTCTGTCTGTTGGACCAGGTGGGCTCTCAGCTGAAACCCACTGGGGTCAAACTCCCAGGGATTGCCCAGGGTGGGATCCAGGCTGTGTCTGCCTGTGCTCCATCCCTGCGCAGAGCCCAAGCACTGGTTCTCTCTGTTCCTGGCTGCAGATCCCAAAGCCTGTTGGTGGGTGGCTTGTCATGGTCCTGGATCTGATCAATGTCTATCAATATCTGAAATGTGGGTGCCAAATGGATGGGGCCGGGCTCTTGTCGGTGGTGCCCAGTGACAGGACAAGGGGCAATGGGCACAAACTGGAACACTGGAAGTTCATCACAAACTTAAGGAAAAACTTCTTCACTGTGAGGGTGTCAGAGCCCTGGGACAGGCTGCCCAGAGAGGGTGTGGAGTCTCCATCTCTGGAGATGTTCCAAACCCACCTGGACACTTTCCTGTGCAACCTGGTGTGGGGAACCTGCTTTGCCAGGGCGGTTGGGCTGGATGATCTCCTGAGCTCCCTTCCAACCCCACCACTCTGTGATTCTATGATGAGTTGACCAGTGTCCCCTCTGCTCTCTTACAGTGGCACCGGCTGCCCACAACCCAGGAGACTGACGGCTTCCAAGTGAAGCGTCCCGGTGACGTCAATGTGAAATGCACTCTGCTGCTCATGCTGGATCACCAGGTAGGGATCTGTGGGGTGCATGGGGCTGTCTGAGGGGGGGAAAATGGGTCTGGGCTGGGGCAGGGCCTTGTATGAGGCTGTTGAGAGGCTGTGGGGATGGAAAGGAGCGTGGAGAGCTCCAGGCATTGATCCCCCAGCCTGTGGTACCACAGATGTGTGACTCAGGGGCTGTGTGGGGCAGCGTGCTTACAGCTCCCCTTCATCCCGTGTGTCCCGGCAGCCACCACAGTACAAACTGGACCCTCGCCTGGCTCGCCTGCTGGGGGTGCACACCCAGACCCGTGCCAGCATCATGCAGGCGCTCTGGCTCTACATCAAGCACAACAAGCTGCAGGACAGTCACGAGAAGGAGTACATCAACTGCAACCGCTACTTCCGCCAGGTCAGCCCTCGCCCCGCTGCACCAGCACGGTTTGCTGGGAGCAGAGCACGTTTCCCACCCCCAGTAAAGCCAGGAAAAGCATCTTTTCTGGCTCAAAACAGGCACTCTAGGATGGCCCAGTCCTGATTTAGCACAGAATGACAGAATGGCCTGGATTGGAAAAGCCCTTTAAGCTCATCCGAGTCCAACCATGAACCCAACACTGACCAGTCCCCTGTGACTAACCCATGTCCCTCAGCACTATGTCTACACGACTCTTCAGTCCCTCCAGGGATGGGGACTCCACCACTGCCCTGGGCAACCCCTTCCAATGCCTCAGAACCCTTTCAGCAAAGAAATTCTTCCTAAAGTAAAGAGGGAAATTCTTCCTTTATGCCCCTTCCCCAGGCTCTGCCTTGCATCCATCAGCTTGGCATGCACAAACCAGGGCTGGGCAAGTGCCCTTCTCTTGCCTGTCCCTTCCCAGGGTGGGCGGAAGGAGCCACGGGCAGTTAATGCTCTGCTGTCTCTCTCCAGATCTTTAACTGCATCCGCATGCGCTTCTCGGAGATCCCAATGAAGCTGGCGGGGCTCCTGCAGCACCCAGATCCCATCATCATCACCCACACCATCAGGTAGGGGTGGAGGGCGTGCTGGGCAGCATTCCTGGGTGTGGTGGGCTCCGTGGGGTGCAGGAGGTACCTGTGAGGTCTCCAGCCCAAAGCAGCAGTGAGCACCAGTCACTTGAGAGGGGAAGAATCGGCCAAATAAATTTAGGGGCATCTTGGGGCAGTCGGGGGGGGTAGTTGTGTTGCTGTTGGGGTGTTGATCCACCCCCCTACATCAGGGTGGAGGCTGAGGAAGTCACCCCCTGCCCCTAACAACCTGTTTCCTCCCAGCGTGGACCCCAATGACCAGAAGAAGACAGCCTGCTATGACATCGATGTGGAGGTGGATGACTCAGATGAGCAACTTCCTGGCTTCCACCACCAACCAGCAGGAGATCGCTTCCCTGGATGCCAAGGTGAGGGGGGCAGCCCTGCCCAGCAGCAGGGGCTCAGCCAGGGTGGCAGCAGGGTGGCACTCCTGGGCCTTTCCTGGACGGAGAATGGCTGGAGAGCAGCCC
>NW_010297023.1:414-910 GCF_000700745.2 Antrostomus carolinensis | reverse complement strand
AGCATTCTGTGATCTGTGATCTGGCGGCCTTGGGGCCGAGCCAAGGGGAGGCCAGGTCTCAGGCCTCAGCGGCTGCAAGCAACCGAGCCCCGGACCTGGCACAGCCTGGTGCTGCCCGTGCCGGCGGTAGCTCCATTCAGCACGCCAGCACTTGTCCAACTCCAGTAGCCTTCCCAGCAAGGACAGGTGGTTTGGGCTCGGCAGCTCCTTGCACCGCCCTTCCGCAGCGCACAGGCCTCGCAGCAGAGCTCTGGAAAGGGTGTCTCGCAGGAGCATCTTGCCTCAACACGCTCACCGGGACAGGTTTGCAGCAGCGTGGACTGGGTGGTTGTTGCTCCCTGACTGCAGTATGCTGAGGTCACGGCCAGCGCTGCTGGCTGGCAAAGTCCCTGTGCTCCTCGGGCAGGGTCTGGCCCCTGGGAACAGCAGTTCTGGCAGGAGGAGGCGTTCACAGACTGGTGGGGGTTGGAAGGGACCTCAGGAGATCATCCAGTCC
>NW_010297023.1:0-239 GCF_000700745.2 Antrostomus carolinensis | reverse complement strand
ACCCATTGCCCCTTGTCCTATCGCTGGCCACCACTGAGAAGAGTCTGGCCCCATCCTCTTGACGCCGGCCCTTTAGATATTGATAAACAGTAATAAGGTCCTGTGGTAGTTGGACCCACAGGAGGAGCATGCGGTCCTGCACTCACACCCCTACCCAGTGAGATGGGAATCACAACAAAGGGGACGGCTCCCTCACCAGTGATGGTCACGGGCAAAACAGACTCAAACTTGGGGAAGAA
>NW_010297022.1:0-1970 GCF_000700745.2 Antrostomus carolinensis | reverse complement strand
ATTTTGATTTGAAACTGGGTTTCCTGGGGCATGTGATGTGTGGAGTAGCGCGAAGGTCGCCATGCTGCTCGCAGGGAGAGAAAAACCTCCCCGGGAAGCAGAGAATTTAAAAAAAAAAAATTGAATTTTTTATTTTTAAATTTTTTTTTCCCTTTCCTTTTTAAGCCCGAGTTCCTCCCAACGGGCTCTTCCTCTCTTCTCCCCCCTCCAAAAAAAATTAAAAATTAAAAAAAACATTATTATCATAACCCAGCAGCAAAGAAACCCACTCCATTTTCAAAGAGAAATCCATTTCTGCCATGGAGTTAACAATTTTTGAACCTTTTAATGAGGTGGGAGAAAGAAATCTGCCCGGAGGACTTTTTTTTTTTTTTAAAGGGATTAAACAAGGCGAAATAAAAGAAAAGCAAAAAAAAAAAAAATTGGTCCCAAATTATTCTTCTTCATTTTTCTTACACTCAAAGCAGGATGAACTAAGGAATTAAATATTCCTAAGGAACATTGTCCAGACAGAGAACTCGCCACTCCCTCCCACTGCTTCCCATTTGAAGCCAGGCTTATATTTAATAAAATACACTTGGAAAAGAATCGGATCAATGTATTTGTGCGTAGTCGGTCGTAATTTGAATTAAATTGCCAGGTTTCACGTGCTAGGATGTTATCCACAAAGCTTTTTTTGACCACTCCACCCAGATTTTTAAAAAACAGACACATTTTGTTTTTAGGGAAAGTGGAGCTTCATGGAAAACAGCTAGAGATTGAACATTCAGTACCTAAAAAGCAAAGGTAATACAGTGTTTTAATTTCTTTTATTTATTTTTTTTTAAATTATTTTTTAAGTTTCTGTTGGGAGGGGGGAAAAATTAACGTAAGATAAAAGAGGCAAAAAAGAAATTATCCCCAAATACGTGCACGTGAAATTAGAGATGTTGGTGATTTGACTTTAGATACGTCCCCAGTGAGGTGAGAAGCAGTTTTGAAGATCAACATTTAATTTCTTATTTTTGTTTTTGTTTTTGTTTTTTTTTTAAGAAAAGTTCTTCTGTGAATTTTTGTTTGTTTTTTTTTTAAAAAAACAAACAAACAAGAAAAAAAAGAAATGGTTAAACAATTATCCAGCAGCTCACCCAAGGTGATAGATGGCTGAGGGGTTTTGGGTTGGGATTTTCAAACTTGTGGCACTGAAAGAATTTCCCAGCCTCGCTCAGCTCCTTTAGTGCAAAATGGGCGAAATCTTTTGTTTTTCTGAGAGGGCTGTAAAATTAAAACAAAACAAAACAAAATTAGAATTTTTTAAAAGTGAAATTTGCTGGCATTTGATGGTGAAAATTTAAAGAAAGCAAAAAAAAAACAACCCCAACCCATGGGGCTGGTCTCACCCTGCCATGCCAGGGAGGGATTTAAACCCTGGTGAGAGCAGGGTGCTGGCCTAGCTACTGCCCACAGCCAACTTCACTTTTGGGGTAAGAACTCTGTTTCTTGGTAATTTCCATCTACCTGCCAAACCACTTCTCCCGCCGCTGGCCTTACCCAGCCCAACCCTCTTCTCCATCTTCTTGGCCCTTTGTTGTTACGCGCCGGGTTGGCGTGCCGGACGCTGGAACGGCCCCACCATCGTCTTCCCCAACCCCTTTGGGACTTAAAGATGAAATATAAAGAATATTGTAATTTTTTATTATTCTTTTTTTTTTTTAATCCCCTTTTGCTCAAGGTGAGGCTACCTAGGTTAAGGGCCAGTTAGTCCCCAACCCTAAATAGTCCACGTTGGATCGCTCAGCCCGAAACCCGCATCGGCCACGTGACGAGGCGGTTACTTCAACGCCCGGGCGCGGAGGGAGGAGGCGAAGTCAACTCTTCCTCCCCAAACTCTCCCAATTCCTTCATCTCTTGACCAGCCCTTCCCTTAACTGGGTGGTGGGAGCTCATTTTTTTAGAGGGTCACCTCCTTGGCCTCACTTGAGGGGGGGGTG
>NW_010297021.1:11470-20890 GCF_000700745.2 Antrostomus carolinensis | reverse complement strand
GTGAATGAAATGGAAATCTGGGTCAAAATGCGCCTTGCTCCTGGTACCCCGGAGGACGCCTGTGGCACAGCCAGGCAATGAATTTCTGTTAGGTGACTCTTAGACTCTGAATACCAGGGCGCCTTGTGATGTACGTTCTGCATCCAGCTCCACTCACCTCTACCACCGCTGCTTTCCTCCAGGTGCCTCTGCAGCCCGTGCCCTGCGTACCTCCCCTGAGCTGTTCTACCTTCTGCAATTCCACGGGTTTTGTCTCTCTCAGTTTGTTACAGCCGCTTCCCGTTGGGACTATGCATGTGCATCTACAATGTTTTTTTCATCTCCTGATCAGAATTAAGTATATACGCCTAGATAAGATATTATATAACAGCAACACAATAAACAATGGTTGCAACATGACCACGCAATACGAACCAGTCCTTTTCAAAACTACAGCATAGCCAAAATGCAGATGAAACAGAGGGGAAGGGAAAGGTTGCCATTTGTTAATACGAAGAATATGGCTTCCACACTGCTTCAATGTAATTCCAATCTTATTTCTCCTCCTAAGTACTTCCTTTGCCAAATGAGGACAACCTCTTACCTTAACGTGTTTTTCTTTCCATTCTGTGACAGTTAAGACCAAGTCATTTGAAAATGACTTGTCTCTTGTAAAAACAGTTTACAAAGCTAAAGTAAAAAGTAAATTCTTACTGAAACACAAAGTTTTCATTTTGAAAATGCTACAAGAGTGCTTTTCAATGAATTTAATGCTGTTTTCAAAAACCAAAACTTTTCTCACAAACTGTTTTTGAGGAACTGGTATTTCTTCTTCCAAGAAAGAAGAAAAAGAACAACTTTTACTGTAGCCATTACTGCAGATTGCAGATTAATTTCTCTAATTACTGCTTTTGTGCTTCCTCTGATACTGGCCTTATGCTTATGGTAGCCCTGGACCACCAGCCTCTTGCTTTCTCTTCATCCAAGTTGCTACTAATGCACATATTTTATCTAAAAGTCTGAAAAGTGCTGACTCACCCTTAGTCACTGTTCAATATGTTACTGTATGCTCAACAAAAAATAAAATTACTCTTCTACCAAGTGATCTCAATTCTCATGTCAAGTAGCTTTATTTTACACTGTGAGCTTATAGCTACAACACACTGGCATAAGTATATTGTTAGTTCTGACTTAATTACTAAAAGCTGAACTTGCAGTCTGTGTCTTCTTTTTGTGCAGATTTATGACCCAGCAGGGATATGTGCTATATAGAAATACACCCATAGCTCCTCCCTGCAGGTCTGAGGGCTGTTCTGTGACTGCCCAAGGTGGAGACAATTACTATTTTTTAGTGCAAATTTTCTGTTTCCATACGTAATGTACAAAATGAAGTTTCACTAAAAATTAGCCTTTGAACTTACATGAAGAACTAATATAGAGGTTTGTGAAGTGCTTCTAATGTTAATTCTAGGTGGGTTAAAGCCAGAAGGAAGGCAGGATTAGCACAGGAAGAGTTAGCCACCCTATAGCTTAACTCAGTCTTCTCAGCTATTGCGTATCTGTATCGTACGTCTCTTCTGTTAGTCCAGCAGTGAAGTAACGGTTTTTGTGCAGAAGAATGGTTGCCCTTGTTGAAAGTTCACATCTGTGCATTGCAGCAGCCTTAAGTGCATCTTACACCAACCACAACAACGTGGAGAGGTATGAAGGCCCCCAAAATAACTTACACTGTGGTGAGAAGAGCTCAGCATTACCCAAAGCAGTCATTTACTGTTTGTTTTTTTTTCCCCCCTGAGGTCACATGAGTCCTCTGGTTTTAAATGTTGATGATACCACTAAATCAGAGTGGAAGTTGCTCAGGTGCCTGCTAATCCATACAGAATATTTTCACCTAAATGACATGTTGGTGTCTTTCTGTCAGCACAAGAAGGATAGCCCTTTTCATTGATGTGTATCTTGAAGGTCGCAACAAATCTTTGATTATTTAAACACTGTATACTCTGATTTAGCACTTACCTTAGTCATGTGAAGAGCAGCAGAGATTTTAGAAGAATGTGAAGAGTACATTACATTAGAATCAATCTAAATTTACATTTGTATAATCAGGCCTTTAAAAGCAGAACATGGCTCTTGTTTAACTTACAGAAAAATATTCTCTACATACCTATGAGAATACAGTTTCCTTATTTCAAATTTTTGCCTTGGTAAGGCTGGATCATACTCCACCAAAGCCAGGAGCCAAGGTTTTTTATGCAATTAAACAGAACTTCCAAGGAATCATACATACATATTCCCAGGTCTCCCTCACCTCAACCATCAGTGATATTTGACCATTGAAATACTCAACCATAAAGAAAAAAATGTATTTTTGACACAGCAGGAGACAGAATGACCACATCTTGGTCCCTCTCCTGGTCCATCCAGGTCCTAAACACCTGACTGCAAACACAAGGTCAAGCCTTTCAGGGCTTGACCTCACTGTAAGGTCCTACTGCAGAAAAAAAGAAACAAAATAGTATTTGCATATTGTGGTAGAAGAAACAGTGAGTTCTCGCCTTTTAAAGCCCAGAATCAGGGGGAGAGCTTTTTTCTTTTTTCTTTTTTCTTTTTTTTTCTTTTTTCTTTTTTTTTAAATTTTCGGTAAGTGCCTGCATCACTTTGCATGCTATGGTTGCTTTCAGATTTGCATGAATGATATGTGACACGGTAACCACATGTGTAAGACAGTTCCCTTGCTTTCCCATGTTACTGTTGTGGCAGATACAATCAACAAATGATTCTTTTCACCACAATTTCTACAACCTGAGGAAAACAGTGTGTTTTTTATAACAACACAGAAATATGCACCAGCAAAAGAAACATCCAATGAGTGAACCACAGGGTGGTTTTGAATAGACCATGTTGATGATCCTGCCAAAAGCAGTTCTGGCAAAAGCAGAATCTTACTCCAAATCACTGAAAGAACAACAAAGCTCAGGATGACCAGATAAATGTATACTTTTAGTGCCTTAATCCCTCCCCTGCAAATCAAAACAATAACTAACTGATTGCGTACAAGGTTCATAGATTACAATAGGTACAGGGACAATAGGGTCCTGTAAAAACATGATAAATATTCAGAAACATGATTTACCAGGGCACTATTGCATTTCTCTTCAAAGAAACAGAACAGTTTTAAGGCACAATGTTTCACATAATTTCTGTCCAGTTTGTGACTTTTTCTTTTATTTCCTGCATGTCTTGGATAAAGAAAAAGCTTATTTTTATCTTCCTCCATCACTGCTTCAGAGGACTTTTGGGAGAGGTATGATTCAACATAATAAAGCTACCAGCATATCAGGTAGATCTGTAATTTTGGAGGGGTTTTTGCTCTCCTTTCTTCATTCTACAGAAATAATGTAAATACTTTGTGTGTGTGTGTGTGTGTGTGTGTGTGTAAAAAAGAAAGATAGTTGGGTTTTATTGTTTGTTTGGGTTTGTTGGTTTTGTGGGTTTTTTTACATGGTGGAGGCAGTGGGGGTGGCTGAGAGGCCTGGGGGTGCAGTGAAAGGCTAGAGAGGGGCAAGGCAAGATGGAAAACTGGCAGCACAAAGTTATTTACTTATTCCCTCATAGCAACTCGTTTGGCATGGGCCATGTTTAAATTTAATTTCTGTTGCATTTAAATGCCACCACAAATAGAGTAAATGCTAAAATATGACTGCCTAAACAGCTCAACAGTTTCAAAATTCAAACATACTAAAGTACTTTCAAATATTCTTGCAAGTAGGAAGAGAAAGAGATGTTGAGGTGTTATCTCAACTCCATTTTCTCTATTAGTGACCTGACTTAACAAACAAAACCCTTGCTGATGTACCCATGCTCTCCCTTAGAGCTCTGTGCATTGCTTTCCGTCCCATCAGCCACCCCAACGGTGGACTCCACCACCACCGCTTGCACAAGATCTGCCCTTAGCAACGGCAGACTTGGACTGGGCTGTTTACAGGCAGTGTGCTGAGGACTGGCAAGAGAGATGACGAGGTTGCTGTAATGAGCACATCATGTAGTGGCACATTTTAAAAACAAGTCTAACCAGACAATGCACATAATAACCAAAATTAATGCTGTCCAACCAGCACTCTCTTTCCTTTCAGTACCTGACCCACTTCAAGATTGCTGGAATAATACATGGAATAATAATGAAGTCCTTAACAGACTAAGTCGAGTCTCAGTTCAGGTGCAAACTCACATCTCTAATGCATGCCTTCCACAGTATGACTGCAAAATACACCGGGAAACTGATGGCCTGTAATTCACCAGCACTGCAGCTTCTCTTATGGCTGCAATTGCTGTAACTCCTGTACCATTGGTTTCTTTCATACCCTACCTTGGTCTCTGTCAAACAAGGACTGCAGCAGTACAGTGTAACTGTATAAATCCCTGTGTCCTCACTACACTGCTACTGCTACATCAGGGGATGCTAGCACCTTGACAAAAGGCAGACTCTTATGTTACAACCCCATTTTCTGGCTGTGAGACCACTGCCTCACTGTCAAGTGGAGAGTTTTCACGGACTTTCAGTAGTGTGACAGATTTAGACAGAGCAAACAATTTGTGCAATGCTCACATTACAGAAAAAAATCATGCTGCAGCAGTTGCGACCAGCGGTGAAAGCTGCAGTTTCAAAAAAAAAGGTTCAGGTTCAGAAATTTTTCCTACCGCATCACAACAATCTTCTCTTAGAGGTGAGCAAGTGTGTACATAACACGTCAAAAGATGGCCTGAAAGAGCCAGATGCTTCAAAACACTCAAAGCAAATTTTCAGAAAAAAAAAAAAAAAAAGAAGTTTCTGTTACAAACCACAGAAGAATATGTTATGCACAAACCCAAGTGGAAGTTTTAGAAGGTTGTACCAGTACCATCATACTGCACAAACACATACCAAAAGGTTAGGGGTGACCTGATTTTGGTTTATAAAACACCCACATGGGAAAGCGTTTTTTGAGAGTGCTGCCATTTAAATCAAGTAGGAGAAGAGAGCTCGACAAAATGGTTGTAAAGTGAAGCAATATCAAAAACAATGCGACACCAAAGGTAATTATTCCTTGAAACTATTTACCTACAGATGCAACAGATCCTTCATTATTCAAACTATCAAATGAAGCTCAGTGACTTGCTAAATACCGAGTCAGAGTCCAAACAGGGCAAGTTTTGTCAGGACTAGCTAACGCCACTTTTCCAAAACAGAAGCTGAGGATTTACTGAGGCACTCACTTCAGTAGTAATACCATCAGGAGCTCTCAGCACCGTATGCAGATGCAGGTGGGTAATGTGGCTCTTTGTTGGCATTCACCCACCGCTTTGCTATGGCACACACGATGCTGGTGGAGAATGTGTGCTCTGAAACGGCTGATAAATTTTTATTCTTATGAGATCTGGTTTCTTAGTACCAAGTCAGTTTCTTTAGCACTGGAGGAAGTTGCTTTGAAAGTTGAGGGAGAAACACATTTCAAAGTTTTCACAGTTACGCTCACCAGAGATTACTTTATTTGTGGATGTTACTGACTTTCATGCCTCAGCTGTTTTGACGTTTCCTGTTAGCTAAGTGACAGAGAATTGGTCACCTTGCATACTTAAAATGCCTGTACATTTGTAGCCTTTTCATGTTCAGGTAAAAACTCAAGGTTTCCCACACAGGAATTTCCTCCTTCTAAAATATATGCATTGTTGTAAAAGTTACTTCTGCACAGGAGAAGTCTCTACCCAGCTGCAGTTTGTGTCCTTTCCAGGTCCTTTATGCTGCCATAGAAAGCCTTGCGCAGCAGTGACTAATCTTCAGTCTCAGGTCAGGTATTTACTGGACAAGCAGCTGTGCCAGTTTAAGATGTGACTGACATCCAAGTGTTTGTCATCGCTCTGCAGCAGCTGTACTGTCTGCCCTATTGCGTAGTGTAAAAGACTGTATAAAAAAAATTTGATGTTTAAATTCCAGTGGTAAGTCAGGTGGGTAAACTCACATCACTCCTACCAGGACTTACTTACTAACCTGCTGCCTTTGTGCTGAAACACGAGGAGTGCTCAGATGATTTATTCTGACATCTGAGCTGTACCAGGAAGAGGGTAATTTCCAGTTTACGGGTGGGAATGGATGTCTTCAAGTGCCACAAAGCCATTTCTACAATGACCGCGTGACCATAGCCTCAGAAAACAGTCATTATTTCAGAGTCTGCTGGTAAACATCCTCTTCCAGACCTGGCCGTGAAGGTTAAAGATGTCAGGCATCTGGAATGGGCATTCCCAGAAATCAAGGCTCTTCCGGTAGGTCCATAAATTGGAATTGTGCTGCTGTTTTCCTAAGCTGCCCAAGACAAAGCATGCTGGTTAGTGCAAGCCTGCCTTTGTCAGCTGTTTGAGCTACCCCAGCAGACTTTGCCTGAAGCAGAGTAACTGCGTGTATTCCCCTGGATACACCTTTCTGGTAGAGCTGTGCCGGTGGTAACTCCTGGCTATGGTGAAAATGCAAAACTGGAGGTAGAGGGAGCAAGACTTTCAGCAGTCAGAGGTGTTTGCGAAATGGTAATGGCACACGACTACCAAGTAGTTAAGCTCGTTTCATAGTACAGCTGTCCATTTTTTTGGTTCTGCATAAAAAAATGTGAAACATCCATGAAAAACACAACTGTCCTTCAGCCATTAAACAGCTCTCAAATCACAAAGTTGAGTTCAATGCAAAAAGTCGTCTGTTAACAGATTTCATACCATGACAATAAATTCAGACAAGATGCCTCTTTAAACCATAAGATTATTGCTACTATCTTTACCACACTGTTATCTAAGGGCCACCAAACGGTACACATATCCAGCACTAGGCAAGCACAACAAAATAGACAATCTTCTACAAAAAAACTTGCAAATGATATAGATAAGCCAGGCTATGGGGAAGGTGTGTCAGGAGGGAAGATGTTTCAGGAAGGGATTATAGTTCTTGGACATTCAGTCTGAAAGGAGGCCTAAAGCAAATGAGAAAAAAAAATAATCACATACTAGGTATCTTGAACCTGCTGTGAACATGCAGGAGATCATATGTATGCATATGTCTCTCATGCAGGGAGTCCAGTGGGCTTGGGAAATGAGGCCCACATATGCTGAGCCTGGCTTTTTGAACAGTTTTGCACGACATGGATGCAAGGTAAAGATAAACTTTTTATGCCAATGAGTTATTTATTTTGCCTTCAGGAAATACCTAAATAAATAATGTCCTGGTGACAGGGCATGGTATGTTAATACTTGGTAGCACAGACCCACTCCCACGAAATGGCTACAGTTTCTCAAGACATTAAAAGACAAAATGCAGAAAAAAATGATCATAATGGATGAAGAGCTACATACACTAGAATAAAAATCTATATGCAAGACCATTTTCCCAGGATGGGTGTATCAGATGTATGGCAAAATCTTCCTCATGTAAATGCAGTGTATATTAACAAAAGTTCATTGTTAAAAGTTCATTGTTCATTATATTTTACACAAGCCTGCTGTACTGATAAAAATAAATTTGAACAAATGGTAACTGCTTTTCCAGGTGATACTCAGGCTGGCAATCACATTTCTTAGTGTCTCTTTCTGACCCAAATTCTTTCTAGGGACTGAAATCAGTTGTGGCCAGGTCTCAAAGGCTTATTTGGCTCCAGCTACCTGGCTAGGGGATGTTTTATTCATGTCATTACTAAAATCACTACTTTGATTTAAAATGCTGTTAGAGCGTCTGCAGATTCTGCCCATATAGCATAAGCGAAGCAATATTCCTCAAAGGAGCTATGTTGTGCATAGCACTCTTAAAAATATTTTTTTTGCACTGACTCATGATATTCCTTAATTTGAGCAAACAGCAAGTTTGATACCACTGTAAAGAAAATCTGAATATGTAAAACATTTCTGTTTCGGTATGTAAAGAGAATACTAGTAGTAAATTTAAGACAGGCAATAAGAATTATTTCTGGAATATAATTTTCTTCTTCTCAGTTAAATGGGATCCTGTCGTGTCTGGCTGGAAGTGGAGGAATAAAAAAAAATCATGCAAATTGCTTAACTAAAATCTCCCTCACCTACTTTTCTGGTTCTTCTAATTAAGAAGTTATAACAACTAGGGATAGGCACGTGCTATCGTCAGAAACCTTTTCCAACCAATTATATGGATTCAGTTATGTGCTCCATTACTTTCTGTTGGTTACAGGGCTGTAGTATATAAAAAAAAAGGAGGTGAAAATACAAAACAATCACAATATTCTAGCTTCTTCAAAATGATGCAATTGCAGTTTTTGATCAATATTACTTAACGTTTCCTTCAATTTTACTTTAAGGGCCATTGTAAGGGATATTTCTGATGTCTCCAATATGCAGGACAACTGTATGTGTACGCATATATTAGAAACATTTCCCATTCGTTTGCCCATGAAAAATAGTGTTTATCATTAAAGCTCCAGCCCCTGTTCCCTGAGACATGGAGCAAATATCTCCACGAAGTTCAAGTTGGGGGAGTCCCAGGACGGTAGCACCGATGGTGGCTGACTCGCTGGGAGGCAGCTGGGCTCCCTCTCAACACCCCTCTCCCCTCAGAGCCCCGAGCGCTCCCGGACGGGTGCAAGGCAGGCTGGCACCCCGGGAAGAGGGCTCCAGCTCCCCTGTAGGGGTAGCAGCAGAAGGGCCCCCTGTGCCTTCCCATGCCCCCCTGCAAGGCACCCACCAGCAGCAGCTGGCTGTGGGGGGAGGCCGAGGTGTGCCAGTGCCTCCCTTGTCTGGCACTGCCTCTGCTCTCCAGAGAGGCTGACCAGGACCAAACTGGCCAACGAGCCTGGCAGCCAGGTCTCCGACCTGAGTGTTTTTGAGCATGTCCAGAGCCAGATCCAGGCACCGAGCACTTTCCAGGTACACGCAGGTACTGAGCAGGGTTTCCTTTTTTTTTTTTTTTTTTCACTTTCATTTTCTAGAACATAA
Organism: Antrostomus carolinensis; assembly: GCF_000700745.2. NCBI lineage: Eukaryota > Metazoa > Chordata > Aves > Caprimulgiformes > Caprimulgidae > Antrostomus > Antrostomus carolinensis. The sequence goes on along the minus strand of NW_010297021.1, from coordinate 11,938 downwards.
TGTTTGACCTAGGCACCCTGAGTTTCCCCTAAGAAGGCCAGTGTCCTTTTGTGACCTTGCCATCAATCCAACTGCCTTTAAGAAGGCTCTTAATTAACTTGTAAGGGTTTGGGTTCACCTTAGGTAAAGACCTTCAAGAATTGTCCTCTTCAAAGATTTCCAATTTTATTTTATTTTTTAAATCAAGTAGGCATCTTAGCAGAACAAGAGTTTAACAAATATGTGCATTAATGAAAACATGTGGGTAAATGTTAACTGCAAACCTTGTCTCTAATTCCAGATTGTTCAGAAAAACAAAAGCAAGTAAATTCTAGGATGGTCCTGAGGTGTTTTAGAAATACAGGAGCAACACTTGTGCTGTTTTAGCCATTTCATTGTCAAAATGCTATCACAGTTTAGCAACTCCTAGACATCAGGCAACAGTTCAACAAACCTCGCTTAGTTTGCAGATTTCTTAAAACCAGGAAT
>NW_010297021.1:0-11456 GCF_000700745.2 Antrostomus carolinensis | reverse complement strand
TTTTTTCTGCCAAATTAGGCAAAGTCAGCCAAACGCAAAGGTGTAAATCCTGTGCTCTTGTGTACTCAGTGCCTCCAGCCGTTCTCAGGACCTGGCAGAAACTGAAGTAGCAACTAGAGAAAGCATGAGGCAGAATGCCAGCTTCTAAATTAAACAAATAAAAATCCTTTTCTAGTTAAGATTTAAAGACATGTATATTTCTTTCACACCTAGTGCTCAATACATAGTCAAGTGAGCAGCTGGAAAAGTACCAAAGACATATATACTTACGTTGCTAAAAGAAAGACTGCGTTTTTGAATGTATACCAAAGACCTGTGATGACGTCCCTCACTCTGTCTCTGGGCCAGCTGGACTATTAGGAGTTGGGAAGACTTTTTGATCAGAGTGGAAAGTCCTAAAGATCATTTCACAAGTCCCATCAGTCAGCCTAATGCTGGCCCAGTTGCTGTAGGAGAAACATGGCTAAAGCATTTTGCAATTAGTTAAAAGATGCAATTAATTTCATTGTAGATTTTCACTCAGGGGGAGTGGCATGGGTTGCTTGGGTTTTTTGTTTTATGTTTTTATTTAGTGTTGCTTTCACATTTCAGAACTGCCCTGACTTCCAGGACTCATCCCAATGAACAGTCAGACATCCAAGAAAGCCCTTACTCAAATACATCTGTTACCCTTAATGACACATTCCAAACACCTTCACTGTGGGTAAGAGAACAACACATGCATGAACACATTTCTGAAAGGGAGAGAAATTATTAAAAGTGACTTGTGTATTGAAGTTTTGTGTAATGTATAGCCAGCACACAGTATACAGGAGCTGTGGTGTTTCTTAGCACATACACTCAGGTAACAGTAAATACACTACTGGGCTGTTTAAAGAGTGACTTATGGTGCTTACTAACAAGAAAACATGTAGAGATGCCTGTGAGAAGAAAGGCTGTGACATTCCAGAGTTACTTTTTAGTATTTGTAGGAAAGCATCCAGAAAGAAGAGAGTAGCATCAAAGTTCAGCTCTGCATACCTTCTGCCAAACTCCTAAAAAACTTGCTGAGAAGCCGGAATGTTCTGAAGAAGGCTTAACAGCTGAAAAAAATGTGGTGAAACAGATGTAATTATTTCCATAGGGGAAATTAATTTTCTAGTCATATCTCTCCAGAGCCCAAACCATTCACAGTCTTTCTCTTTCTTCATGTCTCTTCCATTTCTCCTCTCTTTCCTAGGTATTTGCCACCAAAAAAAATAATCCCAGCCAGCCTTCCCTGCACTGTACCAACCAATCCTTTACACAACTCTGCCAAGCTCTTTCCATGTGTGTCAGCATTGGCGTACAACATTATTTTTAGGATTTTCCCTTCTGATTGAAACTCTTTGCACCAACATCTGTGACTCCCTCCTCCTGTGCACAGGTGCCCCAGCCATCAGGATCTTTGAAACTGCCACAGTGCTGAACACAAACTGGAGCCAGACAGGAGTCTCTCATTGCTGCAAAGGCGTTACTTGTCTGTCTTTAAAGGCCAGATGTCTGTCTTTAAAATATACTTATATATATAGACACACACACGCACACATATATACACATATATATATATATTTATTCTCAGTAGAGAGTTTTAGTTTGCTTACCAACAATACATAGCTTAAGACCTAGCTCCTCATTCATAGTAGCTTGCATATTACTGACACATATCTTAAGGGGCCTTCTAAACTTGAAATTCAAACATTTAATTAAAAATTAATATGCCTTTCAAGCCTACTTGCACATGAAATCCATTGGAGCCCAGCTGCTGCACATGGCAAGGTGGTACCAAGCTGGCTGGCAGATGCACATGGTGCTTGGTCAGACTCACTGCTGACATGAGCTTCATTCAAGGTCTCATTGCTGCAGCCATAAGGAAAAAAGACATCTACTTTAGGTTGGCAGAAATTTAACTGTTAGTGCAGGATTTTTACCAAGTGTTTTCTCCCATCTCCACACGATGGGTGGAATGCAGAGGATTTTGGCTCTGTGTTTTAATGAAGTCCTGTGGCAATGGCAGAAATTGTCATTCAAGGATTTCCCAGGCCTAAGAGAATGACTTGGCTTGAAAGACTGTGTGTCCAAACACACAGATTACCCAATAAAATCAATTACTTTCCTGGTGCTCATCAGTCCTAATCCTATGAATCAAGGGCTCTATTAGGTAATCCTGCATTTTAATTATGTTTTGGTGGCATGCATGGATTGGAAAGATTCTTCAGGATTACTTTGACCACAAAGTGCTCTGGTGCTGCATGGCTGTTCAAACAGCTCTACCTCATCTTCCATTTGTTTAGGCATTGTGCAAGGAAATATTTGCAATGCACAAGAAGATTCAGTGTTCATAGAAACAGTCCTGAACATGGAACAGGTTTTCAGACAGTTACACCACAAGCAGTACTTGTCAGAAGAGCCCAAAGCCTGGGCAGCCTGCATGGGAGCAGCAACCTTGCTGCTCAGGGCCAGGTGCTGTTTTGGCATCAGAATATTCTATTGCTATTCCCATCTCTTATTCCCAAAGCATGGGAACCAAGGCACATAGCTGAGGATGTTAGCCTATATTAGAAAAGCAGCCTCAAAAGAGAGTCTAATATTTCTTACTTAGTTAACAATTCTCTCACTTTTGGTGTGGAAGCAGGCAATGGTATCTTTTCTTCAATGCCCATACTTACAGGTGAGGCAAGAGAAGACCTGTTGCCCTAGAAGTCCCAGAATTTCCATACATAAAACTGTATTACAGTTTTTGGTAGCTGGATGTTGCCATGGGGCAAAATGAGGAATGAAGCTGTTGGCTTAGAGGCAGCAGGAGGAAGTCTGGTAAGAAGTGGAAGCCAGTGTAACTTGGTGACTGTTGTCTCAATGGCCAATCCTTTGAAAGACTTGTTGCTGTAGATTTGTGTTGGCGTTACCTGTGATAATCCGTCCTGAATTTCTGCTTTCAGCTGTAGTTAAGATTATAGCAACTAGCCTATACACGTTACCGGACAGCAGGATTACTGTTGTTTTTAATGTATTACACCATCAGACAAGGTGTTGGGACAGAACAGCTGGACAAGTTGGAGCTAGCCTCCTCCCAATTACCTGCCTGGTGGTTCTGCTTCTCAGTTAGAAACTCACATCTCCCCAGTTTTACATTGCACTTGTTTATTTCAGCTAACAAAACAAGGTCCAGAGTACAGATCTGATGGCCAGGAGCTCTGGAGTTACACACTAGATCATGCCCACTGTACCCCATTGCGTGTTGCACTGCTTTTCTGTTTTCCCTTAGGAAAATGTGGACACCATCGTTCACCTCCGTTACAAGTGTCACCTGTACCAGGCTTTGAAGAGATGTTACAGCATACCCTGGTAACTGATGTTTACTTGATCCATCAAGCAGAAACAAATTAACATTTTAAAACTAATTAAAAAACAGTTTTAGTCTAATTCTGAAAAATGATGCTACCGGTAAAAGACTGTGAGGGCTCCTCGTCAGTCTTCTCTAGCAGCTTGCACACACTGTGCGCTGGGATGGCTATGCTGGGGGGCACAGAATTTCCCAATCAAGGTTCATTTGCAGCTGGTTTGTTTGCATTGCAGTGCTTCAGAAATACTCAGCTTTCCCTTTCCCAGAAGGCTGTTCTGTCAGAGTAAGGAAAAGAAGGAAGAAAGGGGGAAACTCGACAAGCAGCAACAAAGGAGGTGGGCAACGCCACGGTGTGCTCCTCGAGGGGCTGCAGGCACTGCTCTGCATGCAGCAGAGAGGACAAATTACTCCAACAGCAGTGTGATCCTGCACGCTTTGAAACGGCTACACGCACACAAATTACACTGTGCTTGCAGGCCACACAAACCACGTGCTGTCTCCATATTATCCCAGGCAGCCAAAGTGAGGATTGCACCACTGAACTGTAATGCATATTACAGTACAGCTCCTGGTTTACATGTGCATATACACATTGTCCCACTGCACTAATTCCACAGCCATATCTCACCCTAGTTCCTGTCCCCCATTCTGTGAAAGACTGGGACTTGGCTTTCCCTTGCTTTCAGCACTGAATGCAGCAGTCCTGGTCAGGAAAAAAAGGAGCAAAGCTGGCACACATGCAGCAGTAAGGGGTGAACTCCAGTTGCAATTTTTTAAAAGGGCAAGGACCTGTCCAGATTTGGGCAGTTTTCTGCTATGTTCATTGTGAGGACAATGGCAGTTTCCAAGTGTGTGATAAATCTACACTGGAGCATGGGACACACATGGGACATGCACTAACTGGCCAGTCCTGGTCCTACTAGGGTCCTAGAACTGAGCTCAAGCTATTTATCCTGCTTCTTGCACAGGTTTTACGGTCTTTGTCAAGTTATTTGTTGCCACAACCAAACTGCTTCTTCCAGCTGGGGCAGAACTAGTTCAGGCATATTAGAGAGGGGTGCAGACACACGTTCTTATTCTAAACAAAATGGCCTTTCAACAAAATGAGGCTTTCAGCAAAATAATTCATCTTAAAATAAAAGAGAGAGACAATTATTCCCTAGCCTTACTCAAAGGCACACTATATAGAATCAATTTTGATGAAACCAAGATGGTCCAAGTCAAGAATGGAAAACAACATGTTTGTCAAAACTAATTATCAGAGGGAAAAAATCAGTCTCAAGGGGAATTGCTGGAGATCTCAAATATATGTATCTCCACATTTAATATTAAAAACATCAAAATCTCAGTTGTATTATATCTTGTATTCATATCGGTGCAAAACTATGCACATATCCAAAACCAGAACAAAGACTGCTGTTGTCCCCAAATTAACCCATAAGAACTATTGGCTACCATAGTACATTATAAGCAGACCAAAAGGGTGCACTACATTTTCAGTAGCTAGCCTGGGATAGTAAAACTTTTTTTTTTTTTTTTTTAACCACTGCTAGTTTACAAAAATGTATATTCCCTTCCTGAGGGTTATTGTAATCAGCCAGAGCCAAAGTCAGACCAACAATTTAAACTTTTGGGTGATTTTTTAAAAATATCTAATGGTAACTGGTTTGGCTATATTGTTCTGATTTGTGTGGGAAGGACCTTCCTGCATTACAATATAGTTTGATTGTATAGAGATACACAGGGAAGACAGAATACACAATAGATATCAGAAAGTGCATCAAAGGAATCATTCCTCTGGCTTTCTTGGTAGCATAAGAGCTTAGCTCTTCTCTGCTCTGCACATCAACTTGACAGACTGTGCCTTTCAAGTTTGTTCAGCCATTGGATGAGAGAGGGTGGTTTAAGAGTGAAAGGAAAATTACGGAGATCTTTGGATAATCCTCTGAAGGGATCTGCCAGGGTGACAGCCACTCCCACATCACAGGATGCAGCTGCCCTCCTCCCTAGCCAGCCCTCCAAGGGCACATGGCTGGCGAGTCAGGTGCTGGTTAGATCATCACCAACACCTACAGTTTCGAAAGGGAGAGATCAAAAAGGAGATTACGGTTGTAGGCAGAGATGCAGAAAACACAAGGCTACCTTCAACTACCTCTTACTACTTGCTATCAGCTAGGTTATATCTGAGTTTCTTCTCCCACCAACTCACCCTACCACAGGCGGGTCACTTTAATTCTCCAGTTAAGCCCTCATCCCTTGTAAAGTCCATTACAACAGATAAAGCTGCTCTAACAACCATCCAGCACCCATCGCCTTCCTCTCCTGATTGCAGCATTTCTCCCTGTGCAGGAGGAACAGGAGCCTTCACCCCCCTGCACAGAGGCAAGCACCTCACTCTTTCAGTCTTCCTTTTCCTTCCACCTTACTAGATTATGCATTTCTTCCTTAGAACTTATATTCTTTTCACTTGTTAGCCATCCTTGTTTGGATATTTAAAAACTCCTGGTTCATAGCCCTTCTGCTTAACAAATCTCCAGTTTCCTTAGAGCTCCTTAGCCACCTCTCTCTGCCCTTTGGAACTCTCTTGTGGATTTCCACCTGGATTTTCCAGAAGAGTTTACTACTCCCCATTTACCACTCCCTAATTGCTTACAAACTTTAATAAATAAGCAAGGGAAATTTTTTTTTATACCTCCTCCTTTTCCCAAAGTTCATTGTTGTCAAAGCTCAGGTCCAGTTCTTCTTGGGGATCATGGAAGCTGTAGTCCTCTGAAAACTGAAACAATGCTGGGCTTGTGCCCATCCTAAAATTGTAGAACAGTTTGTCCCTGTCGACAAAAAAGGATGTCAAACTTCACCTTTGCACAGAATGTATCCAAGTATTTTTCAGTCAAAGATACCACACAAGATATAGCTCACAGATTCAGTTCAAAAGAGGAAAGTCAGAGTAAACATGTATTTGTTAATAATGGTATGAGAAATCTAAGCACAGTATATAATTAACACTATTGCAAAATATTACTCGGATGATTAAAAACAGCAAGGAAGCTGAATGTTACATCTAAAGCACCAAGAGAGCATCTGTGGTAGGTAGTTCAGTGAGAAAGGGTAGCCAAGGAGAAAGCTCACTAGAAGAAAGCTGTTTGATTTGAAACAAGGCTGGATGAGTTCTGCCCCAGTTCTGGGGCAGAACTCAGACAAGAGGTCAGTAAAACCATCAGTGTATTCAAAAATATTTGCAATTTAGTAGTTAGAGGTGTAATTAAGACCCACAGCCCCGGGAAACCTAAGTCCACCTCTTCAGGGTAAAACCCTCAGGTATTTAATGCGCCACAATGGAGAATAGCTGGATTCTCATTTCCAAAACTAAAGCAACAATTTCTCATAGTATTAAAACCAAATAAAGCTAGTGACATTTACCAGTCATTGTTGGTTTAACGTTATTGGGGATGTGTTGCAAAATTGCTTTGTGTTTTTGAACTGTACCCTTGGAGTTGCATGAATTGCATAGCAGATGATAGGTGACATAAATAGGACCCAACGGGCCCTCTTTTCAGAGCACAGGGAAGGAAAGCTGGTGGGATGGAAAAGAAATATACCACAGACCCCTCAGATACAACCTTGTTTGACAGCACAGCCTGGTATCACACGGTTCCTTCACTTGACACAAGCACCTTTAAGTTTGTAATTACTGTTCCAAGGGAGTAAGACCCCAGAAAGCAACCAAACAGCTTCATATGCTAATATGTTTGAGCTACGTGGCTCAGAGTACAATACAGATGCAATAGCACAGCTCCAAAGATTGATGAGCTTTGGCTTTTACCCATTTTTGCATTATTCTTGACTGCATTCTTCCAGTCTCCTGGATAACTGTGCCATCTGTGAGCTACAGCAGAAGCGAGCCTGGCCCGGGCAGTTGAGACAAATGATTCTTTGTAGCTCATTGCAGTGATGTTAAAGCTGGAACAAATTTCATTAACAATAATCAGAGGCAAAAATACAAGTAATAAGCTATTTTCTGTTTAGAAAACAAAGATATTGGATGCTAGCTCTTGCGTATAAGTAGTGACACAAGAGGCAAACTACAGAAAATACCCAGAGGAAAATGCACAACCAGAAAGTTTTTAACCAGAAAGTTTCATGCAGCAAATGTATCCACAGGACCTGTTTCTCCTTTGCATGAGGCCTATTTTCAGGGATGCAGCCCTGACTTCCCCAGCTCAGAGAAGACAAGTGCTGGGAAGGGAAGCACCAGGGTGGTCACCCACAGGGAGAGAGAAACTCCCCAGCAGCACGTGTGGAAAGCTGGGGGAGAGGAACTGATGCCAAAGTCCACCCAGCTCTCAGAGCAAATAATTCATTTGTTCAATTCCCTCCCTGTCAGCGTGGCCAAGGGCTCTTGTGAATAGGTTTTGGACCCGAGCTGGTAACTTTTCCTGACAGTTTTGCAAAGCCGATTTAAATACTATTGACCCAGGCTCCCATCTCCAGCCCAGCTTAACAGTTAACAGAGGAGTTGGGGTTTTGAAAGCTTTCCTGAGGGTAAAGCCTGCACTAGAACAATTTCACTGTTGTTAAGTTAGCCTACATTAAGATTTAAATTTTGCCCAGGGTCTTTAATAAGAATTCAAATATAACTGTTGGGGTTTTTAAATATATATTTCAAAAATTTGAGCCATCCAAACTATGTAGGGCAGCCCATCTTCTGTGTTTATTTTTATACATAATCTAGACTCTACATCAGCTGTCATGGTTTGGTAGTGTGAAGTACTGGAAGCCTACCAATACATATATATATAAAACTTCCTTTTTGGGTCCCGTTGGTAGAAGGACAGATTCTTTTTCTCTTTAAGTCATTAAAATTCACTGTGCAAGCTAATTCAAGACAAATGTGAACACATGATATCTGAACAGTGGATGTGAGCTTGCATTTGAAGGAAGTATGCTAAAAAGGACTGCATCCTAAGGGTCTTCAGTAGGAGAGAGTGCTGGCAACCACTTGGAGAAAGGATTCTGTTACTGCTGTGGCATTTTGGGCTCCAGACTGCAATGTTTAGAATGTGCTTTGCTCAGACGGTTATGGGAGCAGCCCCTCCACCATGACAACTAGCATATGGCTTTGCGTTGTTGCTAATAATCACACAACAGAAAGAAAAAGAAGTAAAAAGGAGGACGTCCTTGCATGCACAAACTATGAAAGCCTATGACTGCATTCTCCAAGGCTGTAATCAGAAATTATGAATTGCTCTATTGCATATTCTCACTTCTCATCTAATCGAAAAAAACAGCATATACAGTTTTTGCAGATAGCCCATTTATTTTGCTGAACTACCTAGAGCTCAAGGGTGCTGTTTAGTACTAGCTGGGTACAAGTACAACAAAAGGTCAGGGGAAATTGTCTCATGATATAATTATTTTTGTCAGGTATGGATGAGTATCTTTTTGGCAAGACCACAGCACCCCCTTTCCAAATTAATGGATCTTTTGCCGCAAAGCCAGAAGAAATCTAAGATACACTTGCTCACAAACTGCCAGCAAAGTTGCACAATTTTACAAGGTTAGCAGCACAGTTCTTAAGCTGCTGTTTGGCTTCCAGACACATCACTTTCAGCAATTTATAAGGGACCAATGCAGTTGGTCAGTAGTTGACCCCATCCTCAGCACTGGCCACCAAGCTGGTGATGGGAGGAAGGATGGTGGGCTGGGCACAGGGGAAGCCCATGGAGGACTTTTCAGACTTTCTTCAACTGAAAGTATCCTGTGCCCTCGCAATGAGGCTCAGCTCACAGGAGAGCAGGAGAACACGAGTGCGCAGTTCTGTCTGAGCTTATCCCCATCCAGCCTGTGTGTTCTGGGAAGCAGGAAACCCTCTGAAACTAAAGACATCCTGCTCCATCCTCTCTTTTACATACCCAAATACACCCACTTTGCTGCCCCTGCGGCAGGTGGTAATTTGTGTCAATGCCAGACCGCTGCTACAGGGTCTAGCACAGACTGAGAGACCCAAGTACACTGTGCCAAGAGAGACCATCATCACTGTCACTGGAGCACACCAACAGATGGGGAAGGGGAGTATTGTTGTCTTTGTTTTATACAGAATGGGCTGAGATACAGAAACATGTAGGATGTTCTGTCTTTGATTAAGGACTAGTGATTATACATGAAAATTGCTGCTGATCTCAAAACTCTAGGAAGCACTGACCACGTTCTGCCAAAGGAATAAAGAAATTTTAAAAAGATTCACACCAGAAGTGTATTATAATTTTTTCTCTCTCGCTTTCTGTTCTCTTACTTGGAAGGCTTCTGTTATCCAGCTAGAGATGACAGAGGTGGCCAAGGGCACATCATGGGCCATGGACTGCGAAGAGTGAGCAGCCCAATGACCTGCACACAAACAATCCTGACTTGAAGATTCTTTATCTAATTTTCTCTCATAATTACAAACAGGCCTGAAAAAAATAGTAGGATCAACTCACTAACCAAAGAAGGGCTAGAGCAATAACGATAAATTCAATTCCAGTATGAATTATCTTGCACAATATAGATTTAGTATACAGGTATTAATTTGAATTTGGATAGTTTATCTGAATTGCATCTCCAAGCTTTTTTGATAATTGCTAATCTTTGTTACTAAAAATCATTGGATTACTTATTTAGGATAATGACACATACTAGAAGAAAAAGAAAATACATTAAAGTACTTACTTTATTAGCAAATCTCTCCAGTGATTCAGGTTTTATAAACCTGGAAATTAGTTTCAGAAATTAATTCATATATTGCAGTCAATAAGCAAACCCCTACAATTCTTAGGCGATGTGTTTATTTGTCTTCCATTTTCCTTCACTTTATCTTCCTGATTTGTCATTTCTAGTATCAAATGATTTGCATTCACATCAACAGCAGCGGGGCCGAGCTCCGGCGGGGAGAGGCCCCCCTCCTAGGGGCGGCGGGGCGGGATGCGGGGTGACTGGCCGGGATGTGGGGCAGGATGTGGAGCGGCGGGGTGGGATGTGAGGTGGGATGCCAGGCGGGGTGTGGGGTGGCAGGGTGGGATGCTGGGTGGGATGCGGGGCAGTGGGGTGGGATGCGAGGTGGCAAGGCAGGATGCAGGGCGGGATGTGGGGCAACTGGACAGGATGCAGGGTGGCAGGGTGGGATGCAGGGTGGGATGTGGGGCAGCAGGTCCAGCACTGCCTCTTGCAGAGCTGCTGGCAGTGGGCACGGATGCTCCTTACAGCTGCAGGACGGACAGCAAACCAAGAGAAATGTTGTCTGTCACACTGGCTCAGGTTAGGTCCGACAGGCAGATGTTTAAATAAACATTTGATATCACCCAGGAAATACAGAGGGGTTTGCGTATATAGTGCTATGCTAAGCTAGACCTCTCCAGCACAGCTGGGGGAATACTGTGGGTGTACGGGCTTTCATTATTTCTCTTCTTCTAAGCCAGTCTCCAATGAGTATTTGACTGAGAAGACAGCTTTTGAGACCAAAAAAACCCTAGTTTATTGATCAGTGAGGTCTCCTGAGATTCACGAACATCTGTGGGATGGAAAGGGTGAGGGGAGCACAGCGGGGTCGATGGGAGGACAGGGACAGCTCAGGCCTGGCAGGAAGACTGTGATCTTTAAAAGAAGAGCAGCTGCGCCCAGTGTAGGGTACCACCGGGCTTTGATGTGCCCGCTGAACATGTATGGCCCCTGGGAAGAAGACTGAGAGATTAGAGACATAGCAACAAGCAGAACATCTCAGAATCACCAGAGCATGAGCAAAACCCTCCCTGTAGGACGAGCACAGAGCGCTGGCTCAGTCCATGGGCCCCTGCAGCGTCCTGCAACCCCTGCACCAAACAGCAGCACAGAGGTGGGTGAAATGGGGCCTTCAGCACCCACAGAGCTGCCTGCCTGTGTTTGGCTGACAGAGACAGAAACAGAGAGTGTTTTTCCCCACACAGTTCTCCATCGTGCCCTCTCAGGATCTGCTCTTAAAACTGACCCATAAATAATCCTTCCGAGAAATAAACCGAGAAAATGAGGCAACTCTGGCAGGCACTAAAACCCATGAATTCATTGCATTGAGACCCGATCACTGTAT
>NW_010297020.1:0-5448 GCF_000700745.2 Antrostomus carolinensis | reverse complement strand
CGGCCCCGGCCCCTGACAGGATTTTCCTCACCGTGGCTTTGAGGAGCATCTCGGAGCAGGGGGGGGCTCGTAGGTGGTCAGGGGCGACCCGAGGCCGCGGGGTCGTGTCCCCCCATCCGAGATGGGGTGGTGGATGGAGGAGGAGGGTGGAATAGAGCGTGTGTCGTTACAGGGGACTGGCGAGGGGGCTCGTCTGCAGTGGGGTTGTTGGGGAATGTGGCTTCAGTCCGGGAAGGGTCTGTAAATGCTGAAATCTCCACCGCTGGAAAGCACAAATGTCTTCAGCTGCGACTCCATCTTCATTCTTAATAGGAAAGATGGAGGTGTTTAATTTGGCCAGTATCTTATGTTGATGTACTGCAGCTAAAATAGCCCTTCTCCACAAAGCTAGATCTGTTCCAGAAATAGTTGTGTTTCCTCGTTTATTTGTTTATTCGGCTTGTTTTCTTAAGCCCCAAAATAGAGGCAACGTGGAGAAAAAAAAAAAAAGCTCTTAAGATACTGTCAGAAAACAAGTCCTGCTTTGGAATTGCTTGTTGGTCCTTAAAGCTGATTTCAGGCTTCAGTGGCTTAGATAGATGTACAGATTCTGGGTTTGGTCCGTGCATTCTTAATATAACTTCTGCTTTCCTTCACTGACATTACTTTTTGGGTTTCAGTTCACAGAAATGATGTCAATGGATATATCTGACAGTGCTCAGATCTATGCTGCCTTTGTGGTATACCTGGACCTCTTAGAAGGTAAATTCAATGAAGTGACTGGATTGACACCTCAACAGATATGTTTGCCTTCAGGTGCTGTTAAAGTTTGTGTCCTAGTAGGACCTTTTCTACAAAGTCCTTGGTGTTCTTTTTGAAACTTCATGCGGTGATAAGTACCCTAAGAAACAGATGGTGTTTTGGTGCTGAAGATTTCTATCCTGTGCCTACCTGGAGCCTTTACAAAAAGATTCAGACCCATTTTATCCAGCAGTTACAGGTGTAGGCACTCCAAGGGGAAAGACACTTGGCATGGGGGAAAGAAAAAAGCAAAAGAGGAGTGAGGGAAGGAAAAGAAACATAGAAAGGTGAAGTTACAAGTTCAGTGGTTATGCTGGTAATAAGAGTCCTCATTTGTAGATTAATGTCAAAGTTCTGAAACTGTAGGGTTACTGTTTAGCAAATGGCTGATGTGTGCTGGCCTGATTAGGATGCTGTTATCTGGAAAGGGCAAGGATTCCTATAGGAAAGAAGATAATTTGGAAATCAGGTGGCAATAATTATGACAAATGCAGTGTAGTCGTTTGCTGTCTTGTAAGAGTGGAGCAGAGTTATGTGATATATAAACTTCTGCCTGTGATTCTTCCAAGCTGGCTTTATTGAAGAGGGATTGTGCGTGGGCAGGCAGCCAGCCTAATAAAAATACTTCAGTTTCTCTTGGAGGCTGGTGGTTCTCAAGGTCAGGGAAGGGAGGGATGTTCCAGGCCAGAAAGCACTGCGTCTGTTATTGTTACACCTCTGAAGAAAATGCCTTAATAGGCTGTAAGAGAAGGCTCCTGTAATTCTGCAGCAAAAACTTTTAACCTTATCCCTTCAAGCAGAAGAACAGAACTGTGTATTGCCATTAATCATGCTTTTAGCACCTGGTCCTTCACAGTTCAGGGTACTGATATGGTCTGAATTTGGATTACAGTTTTATGCTGCAGATGACTAAATCTTCTTTTTGCCTTTTTGTAAAGAAAGCTTTGTCAGACAGATCCCTATTCACCATCGCTCACTGTAGCTCTGCAGTCAGCAGACTAGTGCTGCTCCCGTGGTTTGGTTTTCTTTTGTTTTGTTTTTTAACAGGATTGTTTCTCAGAAGGGGAACTTGACAGTTGAATGGGGTAGTTGTCTCTCATGGGAAATGTCCTCTGAGGAGAGGGAGGGAAAATAGAACCAAAGATGTTAACTTAAATCCCAAACCTGATATTTGAATGATTCAAACTTCTGTTTTGTGTTCTGTTCCTTCTCATTGATGATGAACCTTTCTAGGGAGAAACTGGCATGAAGTGAAGCACGTCGGAGTAGCAGAACTGCAGCTCATATGTTTACACGCACGTGAAAGAGAACAGGACGGTCTCCAGGTGATGGTGCCGGTACCTGTGCACATATCATTAAGCCATGAGAGGTGAGGATGTGGTCAGTGTTTGGCTCACATTACCGATAAGATAAATGAAGAGCTGATACATTTAACAGGCTGCTGATGACTTGGTCAAGAGGGGAAGAGGGAGGAAACAAAGGGAGTATTAGAGGAAAGCAATATCTCAGCCTGTGAGCAGAGTTAATTTTGGGTGCTGCAAGCATGCAGGCAAAGTTGAGGTTTCTTTAATTTCTAAGCTGCATTGATCTCTGCTTCTCCCTCTCTGAAAGTGGTACACCTTTGATGTCAGCTTCCCACAGCAGCTGACTCCTCCTGCTCATAAACACTTCATATTGTTTAGAAGTTGCTTATGCTCTGGGAGACAACAACGGATATCAAAGTATGTGTTTGAGAGACAGGGTTGGAATGTAAGACCTTCACAGCTTATGTTTTGAACATTCTTGTGCTGCTTTTTTGTAGTCTGAGAAATCTAGCAATACTTTTTGTGTCACTGAGCTTTAAAGTACCTAAGAGTACTTTAGAAATCCTCTCAGACCTGTCTAAGAATAAACTTTTTTTTTTTTTTTAAAATAGTCCAATGTATGGATAAGCCTGGTGTGCTTGGTTTTTGTTTTGAAAATATAATTTGGCTACTTTCAACTGGAAATTTCTTGTACTTACCTGGAGTCTAATGTCCTTTGAGCTATGATTTTGACTTACTTTCCTTACATAGAATCCCAGACTGGTTTGGGTTGGAAGGGACCTTCAAGATCATCCAGTTCCAACCCCCCTGCCATCAGCAGGGACACCTTCCACTAGACCAGGTTGCTCAAAGCCTCATCCAACCTGGCCTTGAACACTTCCAGGGAGGGGGCATCCACATGTGCAAGACTAAGTAATTCTTAAGCAGAGGACAACACAGCTATGACTTTGTGATATTACAGATATTTCCAGCCTAGAGAAATTCTGCTTCAGTAATTTTACAGTAATTTATATTTTAACTGACCCTTAGAGAAGCCTCAAACACACTGTATGATTTACTCTCTGATAATGGCTGCCTTCTCTTGCTGGTATTTTCCATTCTTTCCTGTGATGTCTCTGAAGACCTAAACTGTTTCAGCTGCATTGTATAGTCGTACATTCTTCAGTTTCTTCTGTTCCTCCTCTTGCTAGGAGCGTGTGCTCAGGGCTGGCTTTACAGATCTTGCTAGTGTTTGCTGTTTCCTCTTGGAAACAGGCAGCAGCCTGACACAGTAGTAGGTAGCTAATGAATTGCACTTACACAGAATCCCAGAATTGCCCAGATTGGAAAAGCCCTTTAAGATCATCGAGTCCAACCATGAACCCAACACTGACAAGTCCCCAACTAACCCATGTCCCTCAGCACTGTGTCTACACGACTCTTCAGTCCCTCCAGGGATGGGGACTCCACCACTGCCCTGGGCAACCCCTTCCAATGCCTCAGAACCCTTCCAGCAAAGAAATTCTTCCTCACATCCCATCTCAACTGCCTTGGGCACAACTTGAGGCCATTTCCTACAAGTGTGTGTGCTCTAGGAGTGATGTTTTGGACATGCTATGGTTTGTGCTTTTTTATTTTTAGGTTATAGAAGTGACAGGTTGGTCTCTTGCAAACAGACTTCCACCTTAATTCTGCTGTATTTTCTTAAGAGCATATTTGTGAGGGGGGAAGAAAATGACTTGGTAGATATTGATGGATTTGAGCACTATCTATGTGCTGAAAAACATCTTCCATTTGCAGATATTGATTAATCACTCTTGTGGGCTTGGTCTTGTGGTGTGATCTCCACAACAGAGGAAATCTACTGAGAGGTCTTGCAGGATGACATGCTGAGTGTCATTTGGCTTCTCTGCAAGAAGCAGATCACTGTATGTGTTTAAAACTCACTGCTATTCACAATTTGAACTAGATTTTTGCTGGAGAAAGAGAGCAGCAAATCAGGATATGGGATCTTTGAGAAATTACACCTACATGCTGAGTTGTTGTGCTTGTTTAACGTAGTAAGTTTCCACCTAGGTTGGAAACTGTGATTCCTGGCATTGGATCAACGCCAGCCAGTATGTTCTAATTGGCTTTTAATGACAGTGGGATATTGCACTGCATAGATGTCCTATCTTTTACTGTTTCATTGGGGCTTTTCATTTGGAGCCTCTGAACTTGTTTGTACTGTGGTGATACTGTTTGCTCTGCTCCTGGCAGCGCTGCGGATGGAATCCATTACTGGAAGGATGTGTGTTAGAGGAGCAAAGAGTGAATGCATCACATTGATTGAAAATACAGTTTGTGACTAGGTTTTGCTACAGAGCAACTACACAGAGCGTGTTGTCACTGAAATGAGCTGAATACCGGGCTGTCATGTCGGATGAGTCCGTTAAAGCGTGTATGTGCTCGATACCCATAGATGTTGTCAGGCAGGAAGATCATATCTGCTTGTATTTGTGTTATTGAATGTGCATGTGCACATGCACACTTGGCATTTCATTAGCAGGTCACCACTGATCAGAGGGACCTGGTCTGTCTTGGTAGAGAAAGCACAGCACCAACTCCTCAGCTCCTTGGCTGGAACAGCAGGCAAAAACCAGGGGGGTTACAGTAACTGGAGCTCAAAGTTAGGTAGAGGGAGGCTGTTAAAAAGACATCTCTCAAAGCCACTTCACCCAAGCTCTGCCTTCCCAGGTGTCTCCTGAAGATGCCTGCTTGGCAGAGGTGTGTGTCCTTGAAAGGCCGTAGTAAAGTTGCTGTGGAAGTTACCAGCAAGACATCTAAGTAAATAAAACATACGAGTCCCCTACAAAAAAACCCCCAAATAATCTGCTCACTGTTTTTTAGCCTCTTAGAAGATTTCCTCATGTCCAGTTTATGTGTGACAGTTAACTGCTTCAGGCAAGAGCTGTTGTGCTTGCTAAGCTCACTGTCCATTTCTGCAGACAGCTTGAAGGAAGCTGATGGCCCTGCCCTGCCAGTGTGAGCTGCATGGTGACTCCTGGAACAGCACAATTACAGGATCTGGAGCAAAGTGCCCACCAATGCCAACTGCAGTCTTGTACAGTCTGAGAAGTGGCTTCATGCTGTGCATGTCTGCTCTTAAAATGAAGATGGCTGAACCTTGTGTGAGGAAAGACCTGGAGAATAAAATGCAATTTATGTCTGTCTTGGAGCACTCTCTCAACCACACACAGCTGGCTGAGGTTTGGAGAACCTTGTGTTTGTACACCTTTGAATTTAGCAGTGATTGATACTTCCAGGAGGAATTTGTAGGTCCATTGGTTGGGATGTTTGCTGTTCAGTACTGCAGGTGACTGAGAAGCTGAACACGAGCAGACAA
>NW_010297019.1:3399-5631 GCF_000700745.2 Antrostomus carolinensis | reverse complement strand
CATTCTATGATTCTATGATTCTATAAAAGAGTTTACATTTTGAAATAGTATTAGCCTTAGTAATATTCTGGTTTACATCTCCAGAATATGTGGAAATACCTTTCCATAATCCTTTTCTTTGTTTTGATTTGAACCACATCCTTCAGTGTTTGGGGATATTTCTGTAACTCATAGAATACTTGTAAATGTAGTAAACTTCAGTAAGTTTAAAAATCTTTTAAGCTTAAGTTTGATGTGTACATCTCATATGCAAAATTATTGCACTCCTTATAAGAGCAAAGTCCTGGTCTGTGAATTTTGAAAAGCCATACTTCTTTTCCTTTCAGTGCTAGGAGAGATTTTATTCAGGTAGGCCTTCAGAGTTTATGTGAAAGGTTAGATTTTAAATTTTTGTATGGTCATTGGAGATCCAAGTGAATATTTATATTTACTTTAAATCACTTCTGTTGTACTTAGTACTATTTAAGTTTTGACTCTTTTCCCATGGAAAACTGCAGCAAGTTCAAACATTAAATAAAGAAAAGCCTCATAATTGATTTTTGGTAATTAGAGACATAGGAACTCAAGCTAGGCTCTAGGCTGTCTTAGCATTATGAGTTATATTTTGTCAACAAAAGATATTCAGCATGTACTACTGCAGAGAGCAGTGAAAGTCTCATGTCAATGACCACTAGAAGTTTTAATTTTTCATTGCCTCTGCTATTTCAGTGCAGAGAAAAAGAATGAAAATTAAGGGGAGTACTTATAATTTTACTCCGTTGGGATGGCTGTAAGAGGTTGTCTTGCACTTTTGTCAAAGAAATGATTCCCACTGATACCACTAAACACTGTGGTTTTGTAAAGGCTACAGACATACTCTTGTCATCAGCCTCTTAACTACTTTTCTACTCTTAATATGCAAATTTTGTGATCTAGAGTTCATTCAAACATCCTGTTACTCTACAGAAACACTGGTGAACTTGGTTTAGTTATTTTTATGACTAATCTCAGAGATCTTTATTAAAATATTGCAGAAATTGATTTCTCTTTCGATTACTTGGTGCAGGGTGACAGTAGTTACAATGAATTAGAGATACATTTATCAATTAGTTGTTTGGTAAATTTCTTTCTCCTGTGGTTATTTTAAACTTTCTTGAAAACAATTGGTGAAAGCATGGTCTGAAATGAACATTTTTCCCTAAATTAAGTTTTAGTCATTAATTTTGTACTGAAGTATCTCTGTAGGATTCCTGTGCTGAGCTCTGGATGCACTTGTGTAGCAGAAACATCTGGTTATTTGGCAGATTCTGTAGACAAATGTGTTGCCAGCTTCAGAGCTGTCTCCACATCTGCTTCATGATTTGGCTTTTCTTGGTTGATTGACTCAAATTCCTTAATGCCATTTTTTTCTTATTTTCTTTTTATGATAAAGGCAATAATTAAAAAGCTTTAGGTTTATTAGTGAATGCTTATATGCTGGACCTTCTACTTGGAATATACCAGAAAGAGCACAGGTGACAGGAGAGAAAAGTTTGGAGATAGTATAAATTGTTCACTTAAATTAAAAATAAAAATAACCTCTTTGTGTTTTCATGTAGCACATAAAATAGCTGAAAATCCCAGTCAGGACAATGATGGGGTGCTGTCTAGACACTGATAATCATGATACTTACTGCCCTAAAGAGCATTATGCTCTTGACAGATATATCTCCACGTCCTGTATGTAAATTTTTGCAATTACACTTACCGATGAGAAAGCCCATGAGAAAGCCCCTGATATCTGTCAGCATTTCTCAAGGCATCCTGGATGCTGAAGCAGTAAAATATCTTTTCAGGAGAAATAAATGACTGGATATGGGAAAGCCTTGATAGCAATATTTTGTATAAGGCTGATCAAGAATGAACATCACAATAATACACAATGCCCGTAAAATATACCAAGCTCTGTCAATAACATCATCTGCTCTATGCACACGGACAAGGAATAATGGATATGTTTGTACATTTTCAACATTGCAGACCATTATAATTTATGTTTTCTAACCAACTGCCCTATCGAAAGATCGTTTAGTCACTGACAGAATGCTCTAAATAATTTTGTTCTGAGCACCTACACTGTTCTGTTATGTGGCTGTTCTTGGAAAAACACCGGGATTTGTGTGCCTTATACTCCCATTTGCTTTTACAAATTAAGTGTGTTTATAGTGAGAGATGATTATAGCATTTTAGGTTGTGCTTGCTTCCATACTTTTT
>NW_010297019.1:0-3371 GCF_000700745.2 Antrostomus carolinensis | reverse complement strand
CCTAGACAGTAGGTGAGTAACATAATCCTGTTGGATATTTAAATTTTGATCTCTTTTGTCTCATTCATATAAATGCTATTAGAGAGGGTTATTTGCTTCACATTAGTTTGCTAGAATAAATTTGACTAGCCTCAGAGGCAATGTTAATCTCTTTTGATGCAAATTCTGCTTCATATGCTGAGACCAGGTGGTGAGGCTATGTACTAATGGGATCATAAGGGTTTTAGGCAGTTTCTTCAGGATGTAATTCTTTAGCCTGTTTTATTACAAATGGACCATTCATCCGGTTACATCCGCTGAACGTCAGTCTTCATAAGCCCACCTGCTACTTCTCTCTAATTTTGCTGTGTATTGCATGCAGAGATTCTACCTCTGTCAGAGCTGTGTGGTGCACAGGCTGCCTGCCTGGTTCGTCTGAGATCTCCACATCATGGTTTGCCCATGGATAAAACTGATGATAGGAGACAATTTCTAAACTGTGATAACTGAAGATTCATGTAAATGCTACCTACTGAAAAAGCAGAAAAGTTGGAAAAAGTTTTGTGAGGGCTTACAGACTTGTTCCAGCCTTTTAAAATGCAACTCAATTTAGTGTTTTGAAGCTGATCAGCCTTTAAAATAATCCAGATTAATAATTTAAAGATAAATTGTCTGAATGGTATCAAGTTTGGCAGCACTCCCATCTCTTTCTGTGCGTAAACATGTGCTATGCTGCTGGATTAGTGACCTATCAATGAAAAGAAAAGCAATGCTGGAGCAGGGTCTGGCACATTCTGATTTGGGAAAGATGAAAGTAACCCTGTGCAGCCACTTCTGAATGCTTTTATTCCTAATACACTGGAGCACTTACTCAAGATCATGTCACCCATGTGAAACTATGTTCCTTGTGGTGCTATCAAAATAACTGCAACCTTAGCATAACTATTGCAAAAAGTGAGGGCCAAACAAACAAATGCAGCTTTAATTTACTTTCCTCTCTTTTAAAAACAGTAGATAAATACCTTTATACTGTCTTTCTTTTTTTTGCAGCCTTAGTTTCTTCTTTTTAAATGCCTGTTCTACTTCTAGACATAGGTACTTCAGTATAGATGAATACTGATGATGATGAATTAATTCAGTCTACACTAGATCTGCATAGGCTAAAAGTAGGTTACGGTACAGAGCTCTGATTTCTTGCCAAAGTGATAATTTTAAGCCAGCAGAGACACATAAGAGTGAATTATTTCATTCATCTTTTTTTTTTTTTTTTTTTCTCAAAATAAGAGTATGACAATAAAAATGAAGCTGATTTTTAAAAACTGACTATGAAATGTCACTGTAGCATTCTACTTTTATCTCTTAATTGTGTATCGCTATCTTGTTTACATGCTTTCAGTAATTACCTTATTCTCTAATCTTATTATTGCTCCTTACAGATATTGATTTTGATTTCATTTTCATATTTTCAAATAAAACTTGTTTTTTCTATACCTCATTTTAGGTCAACTGGGATTTTCTCTTACATCCTACCAAAATGGCAGTAGGGGCCTCTTGTGCTGTAGCTCGGAAGGTGTCCACAATTGTGGATATTTTTTTTTTTTTTTTTACTATGCTCCCCCCCAAAATAGGCTAGCACAGGCACGTAAAAGAAGGCTGTTGTGTTTAGGTTATCTTTGGTCTTGTGTGGAAGCAATTGTTAGGTTTTTGGGCACATCTTCTTTCTTCAACAGTCCACCAAATAAAGCCAGGGAACCTGACAATCAGACAATGGCTTTTCCTCCATGATTTTCCAAGTAGATGAATCAGAAATAATTTATCTCTGGATTTTGAAAGATACTCAGGATTCATTCCTGATGGGTCAATTCTGCAGGTATTGCTTGGATGGAGTCTCAGGCTGAAAGCTGAAGAAAAGGACCAAGTTTTCATGGCTTTCAAGGTAATGAATTGGTAATCAGCTGTGGAGCTTGCAGTAGAAATATTTTGGGAATCCAGAGAAGACACTTTAAATGACTGCCTCTTACAAGTCCAGTTTCTCTCTTCGTTATGCAGAAAATGTATACATACTTTTTTTTCTGTACCATGCAGTAAAATTATGTAGGTATGTACATTTTTTTACTTGTAAGAAACTACCTTGCATAATCTGTATCATACTGAAATTTAGGGACTTCATTCATGCTTTTACAGTGTGTGAACCTAAGAAAATTCTAAATGTTGGAAGAACCAATGTCTGTATTGCTAAATTGTGCAACTGTTTGTGGTAATGTGGGTATGTTAAACTTGATACCTCTGTAGCTATTGTCTTTTCCCCCACTGAGTCCTTACAAGAGTGAATTATCCAGTCTGGAAGCTTAAAAAACACTGAAAATTGATTTGTTCAGTAGTTTTTCTGGTCAAGTGCCCACATTTAATCTCTGTTTTAAGGAACAACTATGTGTGCAAAGATTTTTGTCCTACCATGAATGACGATATTTTAAGCTGTCATGATTTAATACAGAGCTCGCATGTTGACTACAATAGAAGTAGAATTTAACTGTTAGGTTTAGTGTGTTTCTGCCCGGGAAATTTTTACACTTCAAGTGAAGTGAGGCAAGTACAAGAATAGATCTTAGGTGAAGAAATGTGATACTTTTTATCCTTAGGGACCAAAAAAGCATGTGGTACAAACTACAAAAACTTGACAAGCACAGACTTGTATGGTCTACTTTACTAATTGCTCTAAAATTCCTCACTGGCTGCTGTATTTTTAAAATATGAAGAGAAAATTAGTGTGCCATTGCACTTTATAAATAATTCTTGCACATTTAACTCATAATTTTCATCATTAGTCAGGAAGCAATTAACATTTTAAATGCTAATTTTTAGACTATTAGAGAAGTATCCGCTGATATTAGACTGCTGAGGTGGGAGCATGGCATGGTAGATGATTGTAGCATGAGGGCTGTAGGGAAGAATACTGTATGTTTAAATTCAGTGTCAGCAAGTAGTGATACAGTACAGTTCCATAGCAAGCTGGGAAATTTATTTTAACCTCTGGAGGAAAAATAACAAAGCAGAGGTATATAGAAGCCTTACTAGAGAAAAAAATAGGAAGTAAAACAAACAAGAAAGATTTTTTTTTTATGCCAGAATTGCTCTTTTTTTTTTTTTTTTTTTTTTTGGTGGAATTTTTAGTTTAGCGCATTTTTCGCACTTCTAGCATTAGAAATTTTTTGCTTGTTAGTCTTTTCCTATTGTGATCTTACCGGGATCATATTTAAACAATGACACCTGGAGAGCTCCATGTGATAGTTTCACTGGGCCAGCCCTTGGCCAGCAGCCAACACAGCCGTTGATCCACTTCCCCCCCACTCCTAAGGGATATGGGAGAGGATTGGGGGGCAAAGGTAAGGAGA
>NW_010297018.1:18004-24586 GCF_000700745.2 Antrostomus carolinensis | reverse complement strand
GCTGCTCTCCATCCATTCTCTGTCCAGCCTGGATTTGTGCTTGGGGCTGCCTGGACCCAGGTGCAGGACCTTGGACTTGGCCTTGTTGAACTTCATGAGGTTAGTCCTGCCCTACCCCTCATGAGGGTTGCCCTTGCAGCAGCTCACCATCACTGTAGCTTGTAGAGGAAAGCCCTTGTTCCCTACCTGTGGGCAGGTGATGGTCCAAGTGGTGCCTAAAGGTAAATGATGGGGGTGAAAGGGCTGGAGGAGGTTCCTCTTTCTTTCACCCCACTCTGAAAGCCCATTGTCCAGCAAGGGGCACAGCGAGGAGCTGGTTGTGCACGGTCCCCACGTGTCAGTCCTACTGGGCTGATGGGAGGTGGTGTAAACTGATGTCTCTTTTTCCTGACCCCATGAATCCTCTGTGGGATTTGGCTGTGGACATCCCACCCACCCTTGGATTTGCTTCATTGAGGATCTTCAGGGTAAATTATTTTGCAGCTGAGCCATGCAAAGCTGTCAGATGAGTTGTAAGTACTTTTTGCTTATGTGGGCCCTTGGTTCCCTCTCTGCCCCAGAGATCCAAAATTTTCCAAGCCCTTTGGCTGCACTTTGGGGAAGGCAGGAGCAGCGGATGCTCAAGTCCTCGTGTACTTTGTGCTCCCCTGGGGCCATGCAGGACACTTTAGCTGTACTGGGCTGTGTCCTGGTCCTGCTGCTGAGATTTTAATGCCACCAAGGGCATGTGAACTTGCTTGATGTCTTCAACATTTTCTCCCCCTTTGCAGATTCTGCCAAGCAGCTGTCCCTTTGGGTGGCATGTGCCAGCCCAGTAGGCTCCAGCCGTGCAAATCTTTGTTGCCTCACTTGTTTAAACAAAGGCAGGTGGCTAATGCGGTCGGTGAAGGAAGTGTTGGCGATGCTCAGAGGTCAACCTAAAGAAAATAAAGGCATGGGAGCTGTAACTTTTATGGTAAGGGCCTCCAGAAACAGAACAGTTTGCTCACAGGTCTGAAACTTGGGCAGGTCCAGGAGAGAGGTCAGAGCAGCTGACGCACCTCCAGCAACCCATGGGGCAGTTCCTCACATTCTGAGGATGGTTCCACGTGCCCTGGCCAAACAAAGCACCACCTATGTGACAGCCAGCATGAGGGTGATGTGGGGACAAAAGGCCTTGCAAGGCTGAAGGCACCTAATTTCTATGCTCCTGTCACAACCAGGAGCAAAACTGGTCTTATGCCACCTTCTGTTTGCCCTCAGCAGAGGTGTGGGAGCCCCCAGAGATGACCTGGGTTTGCTTCCTTCATGGTCCCCAGGCTTCCAGCACAGCACTGGGTAACCTGTCCCTGCTGCTGCATCCAGGGCTGCTCCAGCACCATCACTGTCTGGTTTGGGCTGGAAGGGATCTTAAAGCTCATCCAGTTCCAACCCCCCTGCCATCGGCAGGGACACCTTCCACTAGACCAGGTTGATCAAAGCCTCATCCAACCTGGCCTTCAACACTTCCAGGGAGGAGCAGCCACAGCTTCTCTGGGCAACCTGGGCCAGTGTCTCACCACCCTCACAGCAAACAATTTCTTCCTCACATCTCATCTCAATCTACTGTTGTCCAGTTTATAACCACTGCCCCTTGTTCTGTCACTCCCTGCCCTTGTCCTAAGTCCCTCACAGCAGAGGGATCAAGCAGAGGTAGGTCACACGAGACATGTACCAAGTGCTGTGCTCTTACGGCATTGCCCCAGGAGGGAGGTGGGGCTTGCATCAGAGGGATGGTTTCACTCCATGCTTAAGGATAAGGGAGAGCTGCAGAACATCCTCCCCGTTAAATTGCTTGGTGACTGTTTCTTTTATTTGCTGACAAAGATAAGTCCAGCATTAGCTCACCAGCGTGGAGGCATTGCTGTCCATGTGTGGTTTTTACGACTAAGCAGAGGACATCAGTCTGTTGCGTAAGTCCTGGGTGAATGAAAACAAAGTGTATTCCTTCCTCTTTCCTTCATCCCTGTCTGTGCCATTTAGTGGAAATGCTAATTTATTTTTATTTTTGGTTTTTTTTTGGTCAAAGTCTGTTACCACAGACTTTGTTAAGCTTTTTCCTGGAAAGCTGTGTCCTTAAAAGAAAAGGAGTGCCCAGTGAAGACCTGGGCTCTGCACAGGTGCTTCAGAGGAGGTGATCATGGTATGTTCTGACTAGGGCTAAAATAGGTCCATCTCCTGGATCCAGAAGGAAAACTTAGATGAGCCCCAAAAGCTTGTAGATCTATATTTTAAAGATAGCAAATCCAGTGGGGGACACACAATGGAAGCACGGAGTTTGACCTGGCAGAAAGCCAGATAGCACCAAGGACATGCAGGGAGGGATGGGGAGCAGCACATGTCCAACCCAGGTGACATGGCGCCAGGGTTTTAGTGGCTGTCTGCCACCTGTCAGCACCGCGCCTGGGATGGAGCCAGGCGTTTATTGACATGCTGCGTCAGGATGGGTCATCTGCTCCTGTCCTGCACCATCTGTATACAGGGAGGGATCTCCATCCAGGGAGCCGTGTGGGCACGAAAAGCCCTCTCAGCTGCAGTGGTAATGGTAGGAGATGGTCTCCTGGGGTGCTGAGGATCTTGCGATGACCCAAAGCCCAGCCAGGAGGGCAGAGCTGGGCTTTACACGGTGGCTTTGTGGGCACAGTGGGTCTCACTTGCAGCTCTGCCCTGGTGATGACATATTCATCACATCTTTCTTTGCAAAATCTCACCCTGTGGGCTTTTGGTGGCAGCTGCTCCTCTTCCTGCACTAGACGTGTCACGGTCTGCAGGCCTGGTGGTCCCCCATCTATTTTTGCTGTTACCTATATGTTATTTGGGCCCCTACTTATGGCCCTGTTGAGTTTTCTCACTTGTTGTGGCCAGTTCTGGTGGATGCACGTCTTGCCATGCTTCTGGTGGTTGGCATTGTCCTTATTGTGCATCTCATCACTGGGTATCTGCTTCTGGTGGACTAGCACCCCAGAAGATGCATGGCACTCCTTTGCACTGCTTCTGTGGCTGGAGGAGGAGCTGGCAGCTACAGCTGTGGTAGCAACTCTGTTCCCTTGCTGTTGTCCTCCCTACCACCCCTGGCTTTGGTGGTGGCCAGCAGCTCTGTTGGTATCCCTGCAGAGAGGAGGGCTTGGCTGTTGACTCATGGCATTGTCCATCCCAGCTCCTGGGGGAACCTGATGGGACATACCAGCTCTGATGCAGTAATGTTGGTGGTCTTGAGGCCCTGGGAGAGGAGCAGCGCAGCACCAAGTGGTTAAAGAAGATGGAGTTGAATACGGACACTTCAAGTTGGTTGTCTCAGCAAGGCCCTCAAGATATTCTTGGCACAGGTTGGAAACATCTTGACTGAGAAGCACAGGACAAAAGTCCAAGGTGTCAAACTGCCATCTTTAATGATCTGCAAAACATTCTCGTTGGAGCCATTTCTGCAGGGAGGGTGGTGACAGCTGCAGTGAAGGACCAGAACTGGCAGAGGTTTGGCCATCTGCCTGCCTGTGTGTGCTGAGATGCCACCATGTGTGACAAGGGCAGTCTGAGCTATTAGTTCATACCGAGCCTGATGTGTCTGGGGCACAGCAGAGCTCCTTGCAAGGCCACCCATGTGTGAGTCACTCCAGCACCATCTCCATTCAATGTTGACACCTGCAAAGCGTGATTCCTGATGAGGGGTCTGCCAGGATGGGTTGCAGAGAAAAATGCAGGGGTTTTTTGATTACTCTTCTTGGTGAGGATGATGTGAAGCATTTAAGGTGTCTCTAGGCAGATACTCTAGGCAGGTGGGCAAGATTTGGTCGTGGTTGTCTGGGCTTTAGGTTGCTTGTTCCATCTGAGCCTCTCTGGTCAGACCTTTCTCCTGGAATGGTGCCTTCAGCACAGCCCCTCTGAATGTGAGTGGTACTGGATGCCCTCGCTTGATGAAAATAGAACAATGACCTCAAGGGTTTTCCTTTGAGAATGTCTTGAGGGAGAACAAATGGGAAGGACTTGAACAGGCCATCTGCTCCCCTCCCATCCGGCTGTGCTGGGCCAGGCCCTGCGATAAGGTTGGGTGAAGGGCAAAGTGTGCCAGGAGGTTTGGCTTGAAGGTCGTGAGAAGGTTCAGCATGCAGAGTTGGGGCCTCTTGAGTCCCACCAGACCAGAGACCAGTCTTGGGGAGCAGAAATTAACAGAGCCTGTGAGAAACTGCTGTCCCTTCCTATTTGTCCTGTCCCTGGAGCTGGGGAGGGCAAGCCTGGGAGAGGGGTGCATCCCCTGAGACCCACAGATCAGCTGATTCATGCAGAGCAGTGAGCCACCATCTGATGGTTCCTTCAAGCTGTGTGCCTCATTAAACCCTGGGTTGTGAGGACACTGTGGCTTTCAGGGCTGGTTCTTTTGAAGGGCATCTCCTCCTTCCTATGAGCTTGGGGGTCTTTGAGGAAGGATGCTTTGGGTTTGGCCCAGCTGAGACCTGCTGTGGGCTCTGCCCTGCCTTGGGGAAATGTGGGCCAGCCTGCGTCACTCTACGATGTCACCATCATTAGTGGCAGGACCTCATCAAAGGGTGTTTCCGTATGTAGTGTGAGTTATGGGAGCCCTGCCCAGCACAAGCAAGGAGACAGGGCAGCCCAGCTCTACTGCTGCTGCCCCAGGGTCTGGGGGTTCCCAGCCTGGTGCAGAGGGAGGGGGCAGGACCTGGACACTGGCTGTCCATGTCCACAAGTGTGCTGTGCTTTGCTTGTCCCCAGGCAGTGATATCTGTCTCACCTGGGTGACCCACGTGCTTTCCTTGTGCATCTGATGAGATGCAGCTCGTCTGTGGGCTCCTGGTGCTGGGTGCACCTCCTGTGCTTCAAACAGGCTGAACTGGGAAATCTACCCAGCAAACAGGGCACGAGCCCAGCAGGATTTGTAGTTCATGCTAGAACTGTCAAATCCTTGTGTGTTCATATTTCTGGGCAGTGTAGATCGTGTTTCTTTAACCTTTGGTGCCCTCCTGGGTTTGCTTGTTTGGTTAGGAGTTAAGATCAGGAGGAAGGCTGGTGCTCTGCTCTTTGGTTTGGGTTCAACTTTGGTTACACGGATGTTTCTCCTGGTCTCTGTCCCAGCCAACCATGGCTCCCAGGTCCAGATCAAGCCCAGCTGTTCATATTTCTGGGCAGTGTAGATCGTGTTTCTTTAACCTTTGGTGCCCTCCTGGGTTTGCTTGTTTGGTTAGGAGTTAAGATCAGGAGGAAGGCTGGTGCTCTGCTCTTTGGTTTGGGTTCAACTTTGGTTACATGGATGTTTCTCCTGGTCTCTGTCCCAGCCAACCATGGCTCCCAGGTCCAGATCAAGCCCAGCCTAGGAGCTGGATGACGAGGAAAGGAGTTACCATCAGCAGTGCTGGGTGACCTCTGTGTTTGCAATTCTCTCACCTTTGTTTTGTCAAAAGTCAGGTCCTGGCAGCCCTGCTGGTAGTGGGGCACCTTCACAGAATCACAGAATGTTGTGAGCTGGAAGGGACCCACAAGGATCATGGAGTCCAACTCCTGTCCCTGCACAGGACAACCCCAAGATTCAGACCATGTGTCTGAGGGCCTTGGCCAAATGCTTCTGGAATCTTGTCAGGCTTGGTGCCATGAGCACCTCCCTGGGGAGCCTGTTCCAGTGCTCCACCACCCTCTGCCTCAAGAACCTTTTCCTCATGGCCAACCTCAGCCTCCCCTGCCACATCTTCCTGCCATTTCCTCTGCTCCTGGCGTTGGTGGCCAGAGAGAAGAGATCAGTGCCTGCCCCTCCTCTTCCCCTTGGGAGGAAGTTCTAGACCATGATGAGATCTCCTCTCAGTCTCCTCTTCTCCAGGCTGAACAAACCAAGCAACTTCAGCCTCTCCTCGTACAGCTTCCCCTCTAAACCCTTCAAAAATTTGGTGGCCCTCCTCCTTGTGCCAGCAGCACAAGGGAAGGCTAGCATGCAAAGCCAGGACCATGGGATGGTCAAGCGTGATGAGTGGGAGGAGCTCCCATCCCATTTTCAAGGCTCCAGCTGCTCCCTAAAACTGATGTCAGCCCATCCATGTCCCAGGCCTCCTTTGATGTCCAGGCTTCTTGCTGTGTGTTAGGACTGCAGGTCCTTCAGATGTCGCTCTGCCCCCAGAGAAGCCCTGGTCCAGACCCCCAGGGCTGAACCTCTTGAGATCTGGGTGGAGCGAGGACTTGGCTTGGACTGAGCTGCACCTCTGCAAGAGGCAACATGTCATCACCTCTGTCCCTGCGCTGGGCAGAACAGGGAGGGATGGTGCCCCGGGCCTGTTCCTGGCAATGTACATCTCCTGGCATGCAGGCTAACCTTCTCCATGGGCCAGAGCCATGAGCAGCCAGCGCCAGGGCTCTGCCTCTTCCCAGCCATGTGCGGGGCAGGGGTGCCCTCGCCTTGGGATGGGCAAGCGCGGGGGGAACTGCCGAGCCCCGCCGGCTGCCTGGGCATGACTTGGCCCTCGCCAGGGATCGGGTTAGGTCTTGTGTCCAGGTGCAGGCAGCCGGATTGATGCAATGTGCCTGTTCCTGCTCGGTGGGGAATGTTGCTCACCTGCCCGGGGAGGCACA
>NW_010297018.1:10366-17976 GCF_000700745.2 Antrostomus carolinensis | reverse complement strand
CAGGCTGTGCCAAGCCTTAATCTCCATTGTTTGACAGCTGGCGCTCTGCTGACGTCAATCCCATGGCTCAGGGGGCTTTTTGGGGAGGAATGGGCAAGTCTCCGCATACGCGTGCTTGTAGGCTTAGCAGAAAAACATTGTGCTGAAACCACAGAGGGAGAGGGGGGAGAAGAGGAAGAAGGAGGTGCAGCTCCGAGGGGTGCCGCTCCTTCGTGGCATGGCTCAGCCCCGGGAGCTGCTGGCTGACTCGCACCCAGGTCTACTTTGTTGGGCAGCATCCCTGATGGTGGGAGGAATGTCACCATATGCATCCAGCTTGCTGGGAAGGGCTGCTCTTTTCCATTCCCCTGTCCATGCTGAGGTCATAGAATCATAGAATCACAGACTGGTTTGGGTGGGAAGGGGCCTTAAAGCTCATCCAGTTCCAACCCCCCTGCCAGCAGCAGGGACACCTTCCACTAGACCAGGTTGCTCAAAGCCTCATCCAACCTGGCCTTCAACACTTCCAGGGAGGAGCAGCCACAGCTTCTCTGGGAAACCTGGGCCAGTGTCTGAGCCTGTAAGCATCTCACCTGCCTTTCTGATCCCTCTCCTGGTCCCCTCCAGCTAGCTGAGACCACTGACATGGGCAGCTGGATGCCTCTCTACTCCTGGGTGGCTGCTGCTTTCATCTTGTTCTTGTCTCAAGACCTAGGGTAGAGGTGTGGTTTGTCCCTTCCTTTATTATACATCATTAAAGAAGCTGTTCAGCCCTGTCCAGATTGTGCCAGCTCTGGACATTGCTGTCCTGCCTCAAGGGACCATTCCAGGATGCTCCCTGGAAGCCATGCCCAGGTCACTTTTGCCATTAGCCAACTTATGCTCAGCTCTGCTGCTTTTCTTCAGAGGATAAGTTATGGGAGCAACAGCCTCAGTTTCCTGAGGACTGATCCCTCCTCCACACATGAGATATAAAGGGTGGTTCGCATTGCACTCACTGCTCCAGGGAAAGCTGATCATCTGTTGCTTCTGCTTGCAGGAATGGTCCAGGTTCAGCTCTTACGTGTCTGTCTTGCAAAGCCTCACTTAGCCTCACTGTGGAGCCTGGAAAGGGCTCTCTGGGGAGTCTTGGCATGGAGACCACAGCTTCCAGGCTGAGCTGCTGGCGCTTCTACTTCCACTTGTGACCTTAATGACACATCCTGATGGCAATTGTTCTCTGAGCTGGAAATCCTGTCTGCTCTGCTGCGGGATTTGTGCTCCCAAGCAGCTTGAGGTCTTCGGTTAATGCAGTCAACCCTTCCCGCAAGGGAAATGACTCTTGCTCTGCTGCTCGGTGGCAGCCACTGCTCTGGCACAAGCTGCTCTGTTCCCTGGGCTTGGCTGATCAGCAGGACCAAGTTTGATGTCCTAAAATATTTTTCATCCCAAAAAAAAAAAAAAAGGCAAACTGGGGAATGAGGAGACAAAAGAGGAGGGAGTCAGGAGAGTCAGGAGTTACCAGACATAGCTTTGAATTTATTTATTTTTTTTTTTCCTGACTTAGCAGCTTGGTGGAAACTGTTCTGAAGCTCAACCTGGGTTAGTAGAAACCTTGAAAGCCATTTCAGGTCCATGCATAAAACTGAAAGCCAATGGCCAGGAGGGTCAAAGGACTCTGTAAATCTTCTGCTTTGACTTCTCAAACAAAGTTGTTTTCTCTTCTTCTGCCCCCCCACCCCTGGACAGTATGGAAGGATATAAGTAGCCATCAGAGCAAATTATTTAATATCTTGATTTTAGGTTGCTTTTTTGTTGTGTTTGCACCACTGGCATTGGTCTGTGTTCCTTCCTGACTACCTGTTTTTGAGGCCTTGGAAACTGAAAGTTGGATGATATCCACCAGGCAAAAGTTTTAGCAAAGCATTTGAGTTTTCAGCTCTCCAGGGAAATGTATTGACTGTTTCTCAGTCTGGAGGAGTGGAAATACCAGAGGTTGTGCCATGGTGATTTTTTCTGGAGAAAGCTGGATTCCTTGGTGTGATTAGTCAAATACTGTGATTCAGCCATCCCCCAACAAATGAGGCATCCAGAAACTTAAAGCAAATTTCTTGCTTGAAATTCTGATCTGGAGGGTAGATTTGGGCTGTATAACTCAAGGTTTTCTTTGTAGATGTAAAAACTGCATTTGATCACAAAAAAACCCTCTTTTGATCACTTTTCTTAAAAAAGGGAGACATTAAAAAAAACAGTGTGTTAGTTAACAGCCCTAAGAAAGACTCATGAGCCCACAGCATCCTCTTATGTATCACAATATCTTCTTGCCCAACTCTTGTGCGTCATCTGGCACCTCAGGGGTCAGTGGCAAAACCAATATTTTCTAATGAATAATTTGTCTGGATTTTTTTTTTTTTTTAATGGTTTGCTGAGGCTAGGTTCCCTGCCCACAAACAAGCAGTGGGGTGATGGTTCCTGGCACACTATTATTGTGGGTCCACGAGGTGGAATAGCCCAGCAGGTTAGTCCTGGAGATGCTGTGGGATGAAGAACAGACGTTCCCAGAAACCCATTTCCAAACACCTTCTCCAGAGCTGTAGCCAAGGGAATGAATGCTGTATGTAGGTCATGCTCCAGCTGCCCAGCCTAGGCTTTGGAGACCTAGGACCAGTTCTGACCATTCAGAAAGCAGCTTGATTAATATCTTGGCATAATTAACAAATTAGAGGAAATTGCCAGAAGCTTCCATAGGTGCTAAACTGGGAAGACTTATGGGAAGTCATGTGTATAGGAAGACAAGAGGAGAGGTGGTGTTTTGATCAGAAATACTAAAAAAAGACATTGCTTGCTTCTACAGACCTGACCTCACTGCCCTGGTGACACCAGTGTTGGTAAGTGCTGTGATTCTCTCTGTGACTTACAAAGTTTGCACTTGCATCAGGGAAGCTGATATGGGGAACTGAGCCATCTCATTGAAAAGATGTAGTCAGCCTCATGGTGTAGGAGTGAAGGGTGACAATGGGATCAGATAGGGATTTTCAAAAACACACAAGTAAGTGATCAGTTGCTCTGGTTTTGGTGGGTTTTGGTTTTTAAATCTTTTTTCCTGGACTACAGGGCCAAGCTTGTAGTATTGCATGCTTTGTCTTGACATGGCAATGACAGCTAGCTCCTCTTTTCCTGGCTGCAACCTCCCTGTTACCCATGGGGGAACTGTAGAAGATCAGCCCAGGTCCTCCTGCCCGTCCCACGCTAAGGTGCTCCTCTTCACAGATGGTTAACCAAGGACCACGGTGCTCTTTCCTGGTCTCTCCCCAGCTCTAACACTGCTGTGATTGCCTTTTCCTCCGTGTACTTGTGTGTTCTTCTCTTCAATCCCTGTGAGTCCCATTCTCCATTAAGAAGTGTGGGATCTGTGCTTCAGCTTTTCTTTTTGGCTCATCTTTTGAAACCCCCTTGAACGTTGCAGGGGGTAAGTTGCTGCTGATGCAGCCAGGTTTGCAGAGGCTGAGGGGATCCTGGACTGTTGGCTCTCCAAAACACCCTCCAGCCTGGGTTTGGCCTGAGCCTACACCTTTCCCAGGAGGGCTGCCAGCCTTAGCTTGATGATCGCATAGGAGGGAGAATTTGCCCTCCCCTTGCTGCTTACAATGGTTCATCACTTCCACCACTGACTAGTGGCGGTCTTACCAGGATTTGGCTTTCTCTGCAAGTCACAGTCGCAGATGCCATCTCCCTGGTGGCCAGGGACTGGTGGTCCTGAACCCCTCTTTGAAACCCTGGCTGCCCAAAAAGCTCTCTAAGATGCCCTCAGCTTGGTTCACAAAGAAGCTCCCATCACTTTGCTGGCCCCAGGAGCCAGGGAGTGTTGGCTGAGAGTGGGTGGGTGGCTGGGATTCAGGGCACTGGGGTGAAGGGTGCTTGCTAAGGTGGCAAACTGCTGGGCCTTGCAATGCGTGGTGGCTGGCCAAGCCTCACCTGCCTTGGAAGGAGCCTCCTCAAGCAGGTCATAGTTGGTGCTCAGCAGCGCAGGTGATGGAGGACCTGCAGCGAGGACCTGGTTCATGTGGCTCAGGAGAGATGCTGTGTGGGGAGGAGCTGGGTCCCTGTTTGTAAAACCAGTCCTGTTGAGGAGAGCTTGTTCCCAACAGCTGAGGTGTGGTGGAAAAATGTTCTGCTTTGCCACCTGCTAACAAATACCCAGCTGGCCTTGGGGGCCAGGACCCACTGATTTACCAGCTACCTGGGGCAGGTCTCCACTGGGAATAAGACACTGGACTTGCTTAAGGGCTGCTTAGAGCCCAGTGGTAGGCAGAGGTGATGGACAGACCTTGAGAGGAGGTTTGGCTTGGCCAGAGAAGGAGCTGAAAGCCTTTTACTGCCAGATGGAAGTTGTTGTCTTTTGTAATAGTGTTAGAAACCTGATTGTTCATTTTCAGCCAATTTCAATGGGGCTTTGTCAGAAGGAAGCCAGTGTGAAGTCTTGTGTGAGCTCATCCAGCAGTCGACAAGCACAGATATTGAGTCAGCGGTTGGAAGCCCTTGGAGCAGTAATCTGGGAGTGCAACCAGAGAATGGAGTAGGGAATGCACCAAGCTGGAGCATCTCCTCATTCTCTCTGTGGGCACGCTTTGTTTTTTTTACTCCAAGCAGTGGTCGAGGAAGATGGGACTTTGCATGTGCAGGGCTGTTGTGAAGCCTTTGGGAACAGATGAGGAGGAAACCACAGGGAACCAGCCATGGTTTGCGTGAGTTTTATGGCCCAGAGAGGGGTTTTGTACCTGGGGTGAGATCAGATGGATGGGAGGAGGCAGTGTCTGCAGGGACAGTGGGAAGGAGTGTGGATGGCCTTGGAGGGAAGGGGACTGATGTGGCTGGAGACCTCTGGAGAATGTGGAGTTGCAGCAGGTCCTGCCCCAAACCAGCCATGGGTGTTGGAGTGGTGATGACTTGGGCTTCCTTTGCTTAAAAATAATATGTTTTCCATGGAAGGTGGATTGTGAAAAACCTGAGATCTGAGAATCAGTGGGTTATGGCTCTGCTGCCACTCACCCCGGTCCCAGAGGTCTCGATGAGCAAAGCCTGTCTGAGGCCGGGTTGCTCTCCAGCACACTCTGCCCACATGCTCCAGGGGTTTTGCACCATGCAATTCCTTTTTCTCTCATTATTTGAGCTCTGAGAAGAGCATGGCTGGTGCCCAGAACCCAACACAGCCTTTCTGCTCATGACTTCCTCCATTTCAGACAGCCCTGGAGCGTGTGCAGGCAGTATTCCCTCTCCTCTGCCTGAGCTGCCAGGCTTACCAGCACCAACCCCACCATGCCATGCTCACCCTTCTTATCTGGCATGTGGGATGTTGTTGTTGAGAGATCCCCTTGGACGAGTTGCAAAAGGCTAGGGGATAATTCAAAGAATCACAGACTGGTTTGGGTGGGAAGGGACCTTAAAGCTCATCCAGTTCCAACCCCCCTGCCATCAGCAGGGACACCTTCCACTAGACCAGGTTGCTCAAAGCCTCATCCAACCTGGCCTTCAACACTTCCAGGGAGGAGCAGCCACAGCTTCTCTGGGCAACCTGGGCCAGTGTCTCACCACCCTCTGGGTGAAAAATTTCCTCCTAATATCCAACCTATATCTCCCCTCTATTTGTTTAAACCATTTCCCCTTCCCCTATCACTATCTGCCCATGGCAAAAGTCACTGTCCCTCCTGTGTCTAAGTTCCCTTGAAGAACTGGAAGGCTGCAATGAGGTCTCCCTGGAGTCCTCTTCTCCAGTCTCAACAAGCCAAGCTCCCTCAACCTTTCTTCAGAAGAGAGGTGCTCCAGCCCTCTGATCATCTTCCTGGCTCTTCTCTGGACCCCCTCCAGCAGCTCAATATCTTTCTTGTGTTGGGGGTTCCAGGCCTGGATGCAATACTCCAGACGGGGCCTCCCAAGGGCAGAGTAGAGAGGTCAATCTCCTCCTCCACCTGCTGCCCACCCCTATTTTGATGCAGCCCAGGACACAGTTGGCCTCCTGGGCTGCAGTCACACATGGCTGGCTCATGTCCAGCTTCCCAGCTCCCCAAAATCAAGTAACTGAGCAGAGGGAAGAGATGCAGAAGCATCCCAAGGAGAGAGAGAGAGAGATGAGGAGGATTGCCCCATCATTTGCTGCCTGGACCACTGAGCATTGCTGGTCACATGCTGGCATATCCCTGCTGCTGGGACGGGGATCACAGGGAAGCTGAGTGGTGGGGGGTAGCAGAAGAGGAAAGTAATGTATACAAACACAGATTCACTGGAAACAAAGCTTCCTAAACTTCCTGATAACTAATAGCTTAGGTCAGTGCTCATCGGCTTCTCCACGCCAGGGGCTGAGAGCTCCTTGGCCTTCTGCTTCTGAGAAATGGCTTTCCCTGTAAACTGAGATCATCCAAGGAAACTTACTGATGTAGTCAAAATGACTCCATTGCAGCTTGTTGTTTGCGTGGTTTTGGAGTTGTTCTAGCAGAGACAGTGTTTTGGGAGGAATTCACTTATTCTAAGAAAAAAACCCAAACATACCAACCCTTCCATTCACCCCTAAATCCAGCCAAAAAATTTTCTCTAAATCTTGTTTTTTTGTTTTTGTTTTTTTCCTTAAAAGGAATGAAACAAAAGATGAGAACAAAGCTGCAACCCTTGCTCTACCCACCTCCCTCCCTATTTCCTAAGCCCATGAAACTATGTAGGGAAGGGAGTTCCTACCCCAAAATATTCACGGATCAGGTTGGCCATGCAGTCTCTCTGCCAACCTGATTTCTGTAAGTAGACAGTGCATGAAAATCCTCGGTGAGAAGTTCTAACCACCAGAGTCACCGACATGAAAACCTGCTTCTGGAAAAAGGTTCTTCCTGCCTTTTAATAGCCAACTGCAGGGTGTTCCTGGTGGAGCACAAATATTTTCAACAGGCTAAATAATTATGTTTAATTAGTTTTTGTGAAGGTGATGCCAATCCACCTCTCTATTTGGAAACTCACTTCTGAAATAGCTTGAAAACAATAAAGCAGGGAAAATACCCGACTCACACTTCACTCATTTCCATCTGCCACGGAAAAGAAAGGGACCACCAGACTCCCTGGGCTATGCAGTGACTTTCCAGACTTGGCAAGAGAAGCTGGAGTGAGTTTAAAATAGTCTGTCTCCATGAGATGTTTTCATTTTCCCTCCCAAAGCAAAAAAATAATGCTGGGATTGCTTCCAGTCCCTCACTTCCCAGAGGCAGGAGCATCACAGCTCCAGTCCTTCAGGACTGTCTTCTCCTGGGCTAGGTTCCTATGGTGGCAGTCAGAGCTACGGCTGGTGGCAGAGGTGAGTCTGAAGCAGCAGGAGAAGAGTATGCAGCTCCTACCCTGCTAACAGCATGCTAACAGCATTTCTTATCACATCCTCGTGTCTTCCCAGCCCTTACCTGTTTGGTAAGCGGAGGAAGGACGGGGAGGTCCTGAGGAGAAGGACTTGGCATCCTGGGGGACAAGAAGCTCGACATGAGCCGGCAATGTGTGCTCACAGCCCAGAGGCAAATAACCGTGTCCTTGGCTGCATCCAGAGCAGCGTGGGCAGCGGGTCGAGGGAGGGGATTCTGCCCCTCTGCTCCGCTCTCCTGAGACCCCACCTGCAGTGCTGCCTCCAT
>NW_010297018.1:6159-9980 GCF_000700745.2 Antrostomus carolinensis | reverse complement strand
GGTTTGGAGCAACCTGTTCTAGTGGAAGGTGTCCCTGCTGACGGCAGGGGGGTTGGAACTGGATGAGCTTTAAGGTCCCTTCCAATCCAAACCATTCTATGAGGTAATCTGACTGTGGTCTGTGATGGGTGCCAGCACAGATAACAGCCTGGCTTCAGCGGGTTCGCTGCTCCGGCAGGCGGAGCTCCGGGCGTATGTGAAATGACCATTTCGAACAGTGAAGCGTAATTGCCTGATGCACAACACTTAACTGAAAACACAGTGACGCTCCTATCGCTCCATCTCTATTCGGGAGAACATACTTGCCCTTGTGCATATCCTGTGATGCCTGGGGTTGGACCAGCTGGATAGGATACAAGCAGGATGAGGCCAGACCAAGTCCAGGGCCACGTTTCTGCATGGGGCCACCACTGGCTGACACTGGGAGGCAGGGCCAGAAAGTGCTGGAGCTCCGTGGAATGTGGGCATGGAAGGTGCCTGCCCTGCTTGTAGAAAGCCATGAGATGTCCTGCTGGGGGACGGAATGGACTTCCATGGGGTGTTTGTGTTCCACTGTCTGCACTGTCAAGCTAGCACAAACATGACTGTGGTGGTAGATCCTCAGTTCTCACTTGCTCTACTACTGGGTCACTGGTTTCCATTTCCATCCCCTACCCCTTGAATCTGTGGCATTTGTTTCCAAATTATGTGTGCTCACATTGGTTTCTTTAAGTTCTGTCTTTGTTTTTGTCTCATTTCTGCTATTTTCCATTGTGCTATTGCCCAGCATGTTCCCATTTAATTGAGGAATTAAATTTTGGGGAAAACAATACCCTTGTGGACCTGCTTTTACCTGAGTGCACCCTTGGTTTGGATATCTCTCTGCTGCAATCACTGATGTTCATCCCAAGTGCCGAATCCTTACCATGAAGCAGCTTCTCATGAGTGTTTATTGCACACATGCGTTGGTAGGAGAAATTAAAACCCAACACCCAGATGTGCTAACCAACCTGGCAACGTACAGGCACCTCTTCGGCTGGTCCTGCTCCAAACCCTGGCAGCGATAAGGGGAAAATCCCCAGCCAGACAAACAGAGGAAACCATACCAGCATTCCAGTCATCCTTTCCAAAATATTTTTTGATGAAGGGCACAGGCCCTCTGTGTAAGCCCAAAGAGTGCCCTGTTTACCTTTCTTCTTGAACTCCACAGGCTGCAGGAGAAGGTGGGAGATGTCCTGGCATCACCTGGCCTGAGGAAAAGGGGGATTGCTCTGGGAAGAATTGAAGTAAGACCCTGTCCTGGCACTTTGCTGAGCTGAGGAGATGCCAGTGCAGGGATGAAGCTTCCTGGGACAAGAGTTGCGAAAGAGGGTAAGAAACATCTGAGACTTGGCACTGTGTGGTGGGGAAGGCTCTACTGTAATGAGTTGCAGCTCTTTGGTTTTTTTTTTCTCCCCCTCTTCTCACACTGTATGTGTTGGGTTTACTCTGTGTCATGAGAAGGTGCTGCTTCTGTGAATAGTGGTGTTGTCTAATAAGTGGAAAGGGACTCTGTGCTGCAGAGGGAAACGTTGGCATGGGGAACTCATCAGAGCTATCTTGTTCTCCTGGCCAGTATGACAGGAGAAGGAGATATGTTTGCCAGGGTATATTGTTGTGCAGTGAATGATAAATTGCTTGTAAAAGGACCTTAGCATGTACCAATACTGAGTATGTTAAATCAAACCACACATGAGACTCCAGGTTTTATGTCTGCACTGTCCATGTGTGATACCCAGCAGTGCTTGCAAGATCAAGCTGGCAGCCAATGCACAGCTGCACCCACCTTCATCTGTCTGCAGCAACCCCACAAAGCTGTAGCTGCACCAAACTCTCCCTATTAAACAACTTTGAAGATGGTTGGAACAACCTATCCTCCAATGTGATCCCAACCCAGCACCACTTGCCCAACAAGGTTGTCCTTTCCCTGCAGCAGGGCCCTGCCATGCCCAGGAGCACCCAGGGAGGAGGCCATGGGCTCCTGGAGGGGAATGACCCACATGGGTGCAGGTGGGGGAGATGCAGCCCCCAGCTGTCATGGCTGGTGCCCAGGAGATGCCTTCCTTACCACAGGCACAGTAAGAGATGCAACCCTATGCCCTCCATGAAGGATTTGGGTGCTGAAGATGAGGTTCCCATGACTGGTCCCTCCAGGAGAGTTGTTGGCTGTTGCATGGCAAGTGGCTTAGCATCTTATCTCTGGCAATGGAGGGCTGTGCTGCAGAACGAGGAGTTCCAGGCCAGTTTCCAGCGGGGGATGCAAACAGCAGGCTGTTTACAGAGTGATTTTTCCCATTTTGGTGCTGCCAGGCTCTCTTCTGAAACATCCTGGCTGAACCAAGCCTATGCTGATATGATGAGGGTTGGCTCCAGGGGTGCAGGCTGGAGGAGGCAGGGAAAGGCTTGTTGCCTGGGGAGCAAAGTCCTCTGCAAGACGGGGAAGACAACCTGAACCCCTGCCCTTTCAACACCTCTTGATGACCTGTTGATATACAAAGGCTTAAATTATAAGCCTTAAATTAGAGTTGACTTTTGAGTGAACTTCCCAACCTGTATCACATCAGCATGAAATAAGACTGTGAGACTTTTCCCTCCTACAATCCAAAGCCAGGTGCAGAATACCAAAATAGCAGCTTCTCAGACATATCTCGGATCCTGGCCAAATCCGGGATGTGCCCGTGTGAAGTGAAACTTACCCCCTAGATGCTCCCGTGCCTTTCTGCCTGCATAATTTGTTTGTCAGATGGTATAAAAGCAGGACCCTCTCACAGCAAAGATGGAGACCTCACCTACGAGTGGACGCACTGCGTAGGACTTCCCAGTTGCAGGGGAAAGGCTCTCCAAATCCTTCACTGTGACCGGGGCTCCCCAGGTGCTACACGGCTCTGGATGATGATCAGTATTTGGGCAATTGGGGATGAATCTTTCTTACTTACTCTGCTTTCTCTTCTGTAGTGATGATCAGCTGCATTACCCTGTTTAACTCTGTACCTTGCTTATTCCTCTTTTTTCTCTGTTTTAAACTAGATTAAAATACATTTTTTTTCTGGTGTTAAGTTGGTGTCTGTGTACTTTTTGCCGCGCCCATCAATTGGCAAAACACCTGTGAGGAGGATGCCCAGTTTCTTATATCAGGGATATAACACTTATTTTCCCAAACATCTGTCTCTGGACCATTACACAGCAGACCAGGGTACACCACCGCCCTGTGAGCACAGGAGAACCCAGCTACTTCATCCACCTGGATGGCACCATCTGCAGTGCAGGGAACCTGCTGCCTGTACCCATCACAGATGCTGATTTGATGGGTAGCATTCACACCAGGCTGTGTGAACCTTCCTCCTCTTCCTTCCAGAGATAATGAATTGTTAAAGCCTCTCTAGTTTCTACTTATCCACAACTTTGTATTGTACCCTTGGTGTCTCTGAGAGTTTTCCTGGCTGAGAAGGCAAGTCAATAACTAGAATAGTTGATGTGCTTGTCCTTGGGTCTTCCCCTGCCTCTTGGAGGGGCAGCAGCACTCAAGGGAGGGTGTTGAATCCTAACCAAAGACCGTGCCTCCCAGCCTGGTTCAGGCTTTGGACAACAGTCCTTTAATGTCCCACAGCTCTTCTCAGTGTGGTATCTGCAACTGCCTCTGCTTGGGGTCTCCACCAGCCCTGAAGGCCATTGCTTTTCTGCTGGGTAGAGGCAGGATCTTGCGCTGGCACTCAGAGGGACAGAGGCAGGCACGGAGGCAGGCGCAGAGGGCCAGGCACACGTTTGTCTGAAAGGTGTGGGGTTCTGCAGCAGCCCAGGGGTGA
>NW_010297018.1:0-5990 GCF_000700745.2 Antrostomus carolinensis | reverse complement strand
AGAATATTTAAATTAATAAACTTAATTGACAGTTAGATATGCCAATGGGGAATTCCATATCATATCATGTCATGTCCAGTATATTAGTGAGGGGCTCTTCCTCTCTTGCTCTCTCTGGCTTTCACTCGGGCTCTCGCTCTCCTGGGATTGCGGTTTCGGTTTGGGATTGTCGCTCCTTCGGGATCATTATCTGGGAATGGGCCGGGCTTGGTGAGTGGGTGGTGAGCAATGGCACTGGGTATCACTCACTGGCATATTTTGTTACTATTATTATTATCATTATTTTTAAAATCTCATTATTATGTTAAGTTTTCTTTTATTTCAGGGATTAAATTGTTCTTATCTCACTATATGAGTCTCCTTCCCCTTGCCCCCCATTTCTCTCCCTTGTGCCCTGGGTGGGAGTGAGTGAGCGGCTGGGTGTGGCTGCAGCCAAGTGCTGCCCAATTGCAACCACTACAAGCAGGGACATTAATCTGAGTGTGTGCTCCCTGCCAGCAGCCAGTACCAGCAACCTCTGCAGGAGTTAATCTTTCTTAATTTGGGTGAGTTAGCAGCCTGCTTCCCACCGCTTGGGTGGAACGAGCAAGATGTGTGGTGCTGTTCATGGAAGCAGAGGGGGACTGGCTCAGTCTTAATTCCTCATGGCATCTTCCCCTCCCACCACTGCTGCTTCATTTGTGTCCTGACCGAGTCTGATTTGGATTTGTTCATCTCAGATCACATCTCCTGGTGGAACTGGAAAAGGAGATGGGTCTCCAGGAGCCTTTGGCCATCTGTTAGCATTGGGAGCCATCAAAGAGGTCCCTAGAAGACCCCAAATGCAAGGGCCTCTGTGGATGGGAGGAGGTAGCCTGAGTCATTTGAGAAAGGAACAGTTACTGGGCTCCACCTATTCCAGCTATGTTACAACCCCTGCCTCGCTTGGGCTAGCAGAGGAGACAGCTCAAGCCCAGAGATACCGCCTATAAGCAATGAGTCAGTCATTGTCCAGAGAGTCTCCATGGGACAGACATCATCATATCTTCTTTCCTTGGCTATCTTCTCAGCAACTGCATCCCACAGCTGGCCTGGCTTCTCCTCCTGTTTTGTCTGCTTCCTCCTGGCCGTGGAACACTGTCGCTGGAAGGGGAAGTGTCGACGGTGCCTCTCAGTCTATTCTACCTAAATTTAAACCACTATTTTTGTCTTTGCTGTCTCATTGTGTCCTGTTTTAAATTAGGAATAAAAAGTCACGTAAGGATAGCTGTTGTCCTGTGTTTGGTGCTGTGTTGAGATGAGCCATCACGTGATGAAGACCTTGTGCCAGAACA
This sequence comes from Antrostomus carolinensis, assembly GCF_000700745.2. Classification (NCBI taxonomy): domain Eukaryota; kingdom Metazoa; phylum Chordata; class Aves; order Caprimulgiformes; family Caprimulgidae; genus Antrostomus; species Antrostomus carolinensis. The sequence continues at coordinate 4,677 of NW_010297018.1, read as the reverse complement.
GCCCCATCCCACCGTTGGTCATCCTCTCTGCAAGGGGCAGGTTTTTGTTTCCTCCCTGCTCTTTTTGTTCCCCAAAGGAGCAGGGAGGAGGCAGGAGTGGGATGAGGTGACCCGTTTCTCTTCCCAGTTGAATGTTTCCAGTCAAGAGGCTCTTTCAGAAGTGTGTTGGTGCACAGATAACACAGAGGGATGCATTTCAGAAAGCAGTTCCCAGAACCAGCTTGACATTTCTCATTGGTGTGACCTGGACCAAGGGCTGTCCTTGCAGAAGAAAGAAAAGCAAAGCCCAGGTCAAACAACAGGAACAGGCATTGAGGAAATGATCCTTTGCTGAAGTTAACGAACTCATAAGGATTATGTCCCGTTTGGTGTGAGTCAGCTTTTCCTTTTGCGCTGCTGAAAGGAGCACAAGGGTGTGGGGTTTCTGGTGTCTCTTGGGTGCTGTGGAGGAGGGAGTCTAGGCCAAATGGGATGAGGACTTCAGTGGTTCCTCACCGAAAGGAGAACAGCACTCAGGAAGAGATGGCTTGACAACCCCCACTGGTAATGTCCCAAGGGCCGTTTGCGGAGGGCTCAACAGCTCGCCCCAAAAAAGTGCATTGGTGTGTCCATGCAGATTTCTTACCAGGCATTGGCCAGCCCTGCCAGATGAAGCTAGTCCTTCTTAACACTAACTCCATGAGGAAATCCAAAGAAAGAAGGGAACTGCAGGACTGTGCAATCCTAAATGCCCCCTTGTGCAGGCCTTCGCTTCTGCCAACCCGCATATATGACGGTGGTGCATGGTCTTCCCCCTTCAGGTGAGGAGCTCCAGGAAGTTTCTTTAAAGAACAGCACCTCCTGTACCTCTCCTTTTGCTCAGGGTGCAGGGAAACTATTTAAAAAGCCAGTTCCAAGGGAAAGCAGATAGCTTGCTCCCTGAGCTGTCAGCTCCTTCTTGAAATGATTGACTTTGGGTGATCTTTAGTGGACCACCACTAACCACATCCTTTTCAAATTGAATACCTCCCCTTATGGTTCCTCAGGCTCCCAGCTCAGTGTTGGAATGTCAAAGAGAGCTGTAGCGGGGTCTCCGTGCAGCCAACCAGTATGGCTCCTGTTAGTGAGATCTCAGCCATGCCTTTTGCTCTGGGATTCAAACCCAATGGCAGGTCCTTTACCTAATATTCAGCCACACCTGTCAGATACAGACTGGGAACACAATGTTCCCGAGTCAAAACAATTAATTTCTAAGGTGAGGAAATTCAGCCCCATCAGGAACTATCTGTCTTGGTCAAAGGAGTTCTTTTAGGTAGGAGTGGTCCATCATGGCTGTCAGAGCAATTTACTGATTTCCCCATAAAAAAATAAACATTTGTCTCATTTTCTAGGATGAAGTTAAGCCGCCAAAGCAGAGGCATACTTGGCTGAGAAGTCAATCAGTCACCTGATGGGATGGATCTGAAGCAAGCACCAGTGCAGTGTGAAGACATGCTGCGAAGATCATCAGAGCCGACAGCTCTTCACCAGATTTATTTATTTCTTGATGCTCTGCTTCCTTGTTTGTATGTCAGTCAACGATTGTTGCTCTTCTCGGAGCAGCTATAAATAGGTTTCTCCACTGACGTAAAATCTAAACTGGCCTGGTAGTGCTGGAACCCATAAGGTAGAGAGGACTGTTGGCTGGACATGGTCCAAGGAAGTGGTGGGCGAGTCACTCCCTCCACCAGCCCCACCGCAGTGGAGGTGGTGGTCCATGAGGCACGAGATGGTCCAGGAGCAAGAGCATTGTCTCCATCAGGCTGCTCTCAGAGGGATGTAACAGCGTGACCACACTCACCAGAATGGACATGGTCTTCAGGGAAGACTCAGGGCAGCTTCTTCTCAGAGGTACCGAGAACTTCAGATGCTGGACAAAACCTCAGTCACATGGTTAGAAAAGGAAAATGAATGTGGGAAAAGAAACTCTGCTGCTGTGTCTTAAATCTCTAGTTCTTCATGAGTGCACCGGGGACAGCAGCATGTCAAGGCTCAAGTCCACTGCTTCTGCACACGCCAGCTCTAATCCTCTCTCCATGGGGTCACACTGTGCTTGGGCAACTGCATCCTGCCATTGATGTTCACTGAGATCATCCAGATCAAAAGAAGTGGTCGCTAAAGGGAGGAAAGTGCTGGCTGTGTGAACAGACTGGTTTTGAACCTGTAGCAACAGACCCCAAGCAACTCCCCAGCCTGGGAAACCCCTTGGTTTGTCCTCACAAAATAAAGGAGAACAGAAAAGAAAGGATCCTGTTTCTAACCTGTTTGACGGTCAAAGCTTTTTTCCCCTCATTAAAAAAAAACCAAACAAACAACACATTTTGTTTCAAACCCAAAACTTTACACATTCATTTAGAATGTGGGAGGAAAAAAAAAAAAGTTTCAGAATCATCAGCTCATTTTTGAAAGGAAACAGCAGCAGATTGCTTTGCTCTGAAATGATTATTTAGAAATGTGAGCTAATCCCATAGTACTAAAAAAGCCATGATCTAAAGGAAATGTTTTGAAATTGTCAAAGGGAAATGTTGCAGCCAACCTGAGTTTGAAACTTTCCCCTGTTGTTGAGGCTTTTCAGGAATAGGGCACTTTGTCTGGATTTGTCATGAAAGTGGTTTCGGGTTTCTCAAGGTATGAGAAATCTGAGACTACAACAAAGCAGGGCTCAGATTTCTAAATTATTATCTTTTAGTTTTTCCCCTTCACTTGTTTAGGGAAAAACTGACAGGATTTTTTTACTTCTTTCCACTGCTCCTCTGGTACCTGCACAAAAATTAAAACAGGATCTCTTCACCTGCAGCAAACTTACACCCATGCTACTGGACACAGCTCTTATGGGGACTCGTTCCCACACTCGCCTCCTCCAGCAGCCCATGGAGGAGATGCAAAGAGGCAGCATCCTCCAGCCAGGTAGAAATTAAGAATTTTAAAATCTATTCCCAGTCCTGCTGTTTACCCGTTTTATGAATTGAGAGGCCTTGTTGCATTTTAGTACCTAGTTTTTTCTTGCTCGTAACCCGTTTTGGGCCCCTCACTCCAAGAAGGACATGGAGGTGCTGGAGAGTGTCCAGAGAAGGGCAACAGAGCTGGGGAAGGGGCTGGAGCACAAGTGTGATGAGTTCCCGGCTGAGGGAACTGGGGTTGTTGATCCTGGAGAAAAGGAGGCTGAGGGGAGACCTTCTGGCTCTCTCCAGCTCCCTGAAAGGAGGGTGTAGAGAGGTGGGGGTGGGTCTGTTCAACCAAGGACCAAGTGACAGGACAAGAGGAAATGGCCTCAAGTTGCACCAAGGGCAGTTGAGATTGGATGTGAGGAAGAAGTTCTTTGCAGAAAGGGTTCAGAGGCATTGGAAGGGGTTGCCCAGGGCAGTGGTGGAGTCCCCATCCCCGGAGGGATTGAAGAGTCGTGTAGACATAGTGCTGAGGGACATGGGTTAGCTGGGGACTTGTCAGTGTTGGGTTAATGGTTGGACTGGATGATCTTAAAGGTCTTTTCCAATCAAGGCAATTCTGGGATTCTGTGACATTTAGATTATAGTTGGATTTTTTTTGGTTTGTTTGCCTTCCCTCAAGGTCTTATGGTTTCTCTCATAATTCTCTCACACCGACTAAAACAGATCTCAGTGGATATCCTGCCTCTCCATTTTCACCATTAAAAATGGTGTTTTCATGAGCTGTACCCATGGTGACTACTTGTGTTGCTCTCAGTCACCCTGGATGCGATGGTTGGATGGCTCTCCATCCCTCTTGGTCCACAGCACATGTGTGTTTGGTGTCTCCTTGGGTCCCTCATGCTGAAGTGGGAGTGGCTAGAGGAGGATGGAAACTGTGATGGGATGATTCCCATTTGTATCTGCAGAAAAAAAAAAAAAAAATAAAAAAAAAAAAAAAAAAAAAAAAGTCATTTCCATTGGAAAATATTTCAAGGTGTTTCAGCCTTTCAAGATGAAACAAAATCTTTCCTTGCAAAATGTCCGTTCCAGCCATTGTTCCAGATTGACTTGTGTGTTCCAAGGAAAACAAATACATTTTGAGTTGAAATGGCTAATGCTGATACAAGCTGAAAATCAGCCCTTCCCTACCGCACATCCAGAGTTAGGAGAAGATCTTATTGTGGTCAAAAACCTTCTCGCTGTTTTTATTCCAGCTTCCCTGAACAGAAAGTTTCCAGCACTTATTTGTACAATAGACATCTCAGCTTTCCATCCTGCCCAGGATGATGCCAGGGTCCTCTTCTTGGACTGCAGTCTGAGATGGAGCCAGAGGTGCCAGCAGCAAGGTATGGCCAAGCACTCACCTTAATTTTGGGGTTCTAGCTTGTGGTGGTTGCACTCAGGCAGCACTTGGCTGCAGCCAAACCCAGCCACTCGCTCACTCCTACCCAGGGCACAAGGGAGAAAATTGGGGGGCAAGGGGAAGGAGACTTGTAGGGTGAGATAAGAACAATTTAATAATGGAAATAAAAGAAAACTTAACATAATATTGCTATTAAAATAATAACCATAAAAATACTAGTAATAAAATATGCAAATGAGTGATACCCAGTGCCATTGCTCACCACCCACCGACCAAGCCCGGCTCATTCCCAGATAACGATCCCAGAGGAGCGACAATCCCGAACCGAAACTGCAGAACAGCTCTGAAAAGAAGGACTTGGGAGTGGTG
>NW_010297017.1:0-9304 GCF_000700745.2 Antrostomus carolinensis | reverse complement strand
GGTAGATGACATCGGTTGCTTTAGCCTTGTATTCAGCAGACAGTGTAGTTTCTGCAAAAAAATCCCCATATGGACTGTGGAGAGTCATTTGTGTAAAATAAAGTTTGTAAAGAAATTCTTGTGGGACCGAAACATCATTTCCAAAGAAAAAAATATTTTTTCTGATTATCCTTTCTGCATCTCCATTTCTGTCTAGAAAACCAAAGCAACTTACTGAATTTTTCAGGTCATTTATTTTTGTGTAAGCTCAGCTTGAAATTGCATTTTCCAGAGGGTTTGTATTGTCTTAAGGGAGTTGTAATTCAGACTGGCCTATTTCCCCACTCTGTTCTGCAGGCTGGTTCTCCCTTTTTTCATTCTCAGCCAGCTGAGCTGCGTGGTGTCCCAAGGGACACCTGCCCCTGGGGTGTCCTGGGAAGTGCCTTGTGGCTGTGTGGAGCCTGGCCCATGAGGGATAGGAAATTTCACATCTGAGCTGTATTCCTTGGAGTGATTGGTATGACCTCAGAGAAAAACACGGTTCATTATTGAGCTGACTTCACATTAATTTTTAGTTGGATGAACAGAAACAGTTTAATTTGGCACTATAAGGGTGTTTTCTTTAAAGAATGCCGAAGTGCAAGTTTTTGCTGTTTCTGAATCAATATAACTTGGAACTTTTTTGCTTTTATTTCTTTTTCCCAGAGCAAAATATTTTCATCTTAATTTAGGTTGAAGAGTGAGAATTTTCTATGGGGTGGCACTTCTAGATTTCCCTCCGTTCAGAGAAAGAAAATGTTTAGTTTTGTTTTGAAATAGTACATTAAATGTGAAATCTCCAATTTTCAATTGAATTCAGCTTGTAAAATGAAAACCATCAAAGATTTCCATGTGAAATTACTTTGGCACAGAAAAGCCACGGTTATTTGTTAGTGTTGACAAAAACAAGCTAAGCTTCTTCAGCTACAGAGTAGAAATTGGAATCAAATGTCTCAGCTGGAATCAATGAGGGTATTTTTCGTTTTTTCTTCTGTAAGAATTCAGTTTTGGAAAATATGTTCAATTTTCCTTATGTTTTCTTCCATTCTTTTTCAACTAAAGCATTCAAATAATACAATGTCTTGGAAAATCTGCTACTTTCCCACATCTACCCTGATATCCTTGCTTCTAGTTTCTTCTTAGCATGGATGGGGCCACATGAAGTGGAGGCCTCAGAATAGCCTCTTGAAATGCTTTGAAGTTCACTTGCAATGCTGTGTCAAAAGCATCCCATGAAAACACTCTGGAACCAGCTGTGCCTTTCAGGCTTTGATTTTGTGTCTTAACCTCATGTGACACTTGCTTAGTAGTTGCATTTGTCCCGCGGTCTCACGAGGCAGTATTGTGGGGGAATGTGCTTTCATAGTTTTTCTGGGGAAGGTCGTGTGTTCAGCCTCTCCAATCCTCTCTGGTTTTACTACTCCCAAACTATTACAAGAGTTGCCTTTATTGAATCTGAAGTGTCTTGTCTCAAAAGCAAGGGAGAGGGTGGAGGCCACCTGGGGCTGCAGTGCAAGATTGTTGTCTGGCCTGGGAATATGTGATGAGTGATCATATGGCCAGCTTGCTGTAGGTGACACTATTTTGTATTACCACTGCCTCAGGTGATCCCTGCTATTTCCTGGGACCCTTTGTGAGATATAACTGCAAAAGGATGCTTGTGCTTTTGCTTTCCATGCATTAACAACAGACAGAGCTGTATTTTTTGGTTAGTCATCCTGGGCGAAAATCCAGAAAAGCCGTACTAAAAACCATGCTTTTACTGTGAATTTATATCCAGGAGCTGAGTAGGATTCAACCCACTCCTGTGAAGCTGGTGATAGCCCGCAGTTTCCAGGGTTTATAGTAGATAAATGGCATCTTCAAATATATAGGACATAGGAGATCTGGGGAGAGGCACACAAATAGCTGTGAGAATATGGGTGCTGCCTTGAGTTGTAATTGCAATTTAGGGTAGAATTATTCTGTTGAAATTTGACCAGGACATGGAGATTTTATTTAATATGTTTAGGGCTGGATCCAGGATCCACTGAAGTCAGCAGAAGTCAACCTGCTGCATTCGTAGTGATTAGGCTCTGAAACTGGAAAACTAACTTTGTGAAACCTCGCCATAGTTGTGAGCAATAAGAAAGGTGTCACTTCTGGTAGGGCAGGGCTTGCACTGTAGTGTATGGCTTCCTAGAGACTCTTGAAAGGGGGCCTGTCCAAGCCCCTGTGGGAATATAGGTACCATCCTAAAAATTCACTCCCATGTGGTTTTAGCTGGGAGCAGGCTGCACTGCTTCCCTGAGCTGGTGTAAGGAGAGGAAGTATAAAAACCTTGGTTGCTGCAACTTGTAGCTGACTTATTTCTCTTTGTATGGGAAGGTGTGTGCAGAGTTTAAATTGCGATAAAAAGGATATTGTCCTTATTTCCCCACTGCACAGCATCGGTTTAGGCTGACATGGGCTCGCATATGCTGACTCAAATCCGCCTGGCAGGTTTCTTTTCACACCCTGCTGGAAGCAGCTCAGCTTTTATCTTCCTCCTAAAGGTCCCTGCGTGGGGAAATAAAGGAACAAAATGCAATCGAGGATGGGGAAAGTGAATCCAGTAAAGAGAGGGATGCACAAAGCATACATTCGAAAGTCATTAAGTTGGGCACTGACTGCATAGTCACGTACCAAGGTCTCTTACAATTTGAACAGGTCTCTTCCTGGTATTATGCTGACAGTAACTGACTGTTGCAGCCATTGTGATATTGATTAATCCTTTGGCATTTTCCTACAAAGCTTTAAACTCATCACCCAACAGCCTTTCAGCTGGGAAACCCAAATGAAGGGAGTGGTGTGTCCCAGTGCTGAGGGAGGAGGAAAAGGGAGAGAGATGCGGCTTTTTTGGTAGGAAAGATCCTTGTTGTATAGGAAAACATTAATCAACCCAACCCTTTGGGTCACATCTCTCATTTGGACCCATCTTTTAGCCAAACTGTGAAGTACCTGTTAACAAAACAAAACAAAAACCCTCTAGTATTTACTAAAAATGACCCTAGATGCTTTCACAGCCCAAGCAAATGCAGGGGAAGCTCGCCTGTTCTTGAATCCCGGAAGGAGGAAACAATGCTGAAATGTTAAAATGAAGCAAAACCAAAATGAAGAAATGCCCCAGAGCTCTTCCTGAGGCTGGTTCCATAGAAGCCAAGGGAGTGAACTGTGTGACATTAGTTAGGCTAAAAAAAGCAAGGAGCAGATGCTCAAATGCTCTTAACTTCCACTGAGGAAGCTCTACTCTTTCTGCAGAAGTTCCCATCCCACCTGAGCTGGGGAGCTTGCTCAGAGGCTTACAGGTTATTGGAACACATAGCTGCCTTTCTGGGAAATAAAAGCATTGGGCAATGTAGTTGTTATCTAGGAGGATTACATTTACCCATGAAATCTGAGTTCAGAGCCCCAAGGATATTGAAGGGAAGTTATATTCTATATTCCCCTGTGGTCCTCCGTGTACTGTTTAACTCCCCTCTCCTTCTACCTCAGTTTTGCAAGGGCATGACTTGGGAGTGTTCATGGCTTTCCAGAAAGTTAGTCAGTAAGTCTTGAAGGCTCTGACTCTCCTTGAGCACTAAAGATACATCTAAGTTTTGTCTTGCTCAGTGTCTAAGCTGAATGTTGTGCTTTGTGTCCCTCTATTCTACCACTGTAGAAAGGAGATAGTACGTGGAAATTCCCATGTTCCTGGATTGAGTGACAGCAGAGAGCAACAAAGCTCATTCTGGGCAAAATGGACTGTTTTGCTGGATGGGGATCTTCATAAACAAGCTTGCCAGTTCTTTCCATGGAGACTCACCAATTTGTGATAGCACCCTGAGAAACAGGAAAAGTCAACTGTAATTTCTGATTGGGCTGTTAACAAGGGCACATCTGATTCCATCCCTGTCCTTGAATAACATTAATTGGAGGGGGCAGCTCACAATGTTTGACTAATTCTTGTTGGCATGTTTTATTTCAAATGTAAAACATTTTGAGATTAAAATAAATGTTACTGGTTACATTATGCATTAAGCTAATGATTTTTTTTTTAAACTTACTTGATCCTATAATACCACAACTTTAATGGATAAATAATAAGCTCTCCTTTGAGTGATTTCAGATGCCTTATGTATTGTTACACAGTCTAAAGGAAAACTTTTTTTTTTCCCCTCTTTCTTTTCCCTTTCTCTTTCTCCCTCCCTTTCCCCTCTCTAGGTGATTCTCATTCTGACAAAGCTCTACGACTTCAACTTGGGGAGTGTTACAGAGAGCTCACTGTGGAGGTAAGTGGATTATAGAAATCACAGCAACTGACATGGAGGGATTGCACTGTGTCTCTTGTAAAACCGGAGGGTGAGCAAGGTGAGGAGATGGGAGGGAATCCCCTCTTGTAAGGCCCCACCTGGAGTACTGTGTCCAGTTCTGGAGCCCCCAGCACAAGAAAGACATGGGCCCATTAGAACTAGTCCAGAGGAGGCCACAATGATGATCCGAGGGCTGGAGCACCTCTCCTATGAGGACAGGCTGAGAGAGTTGGAGCTGTTCAGCCTGGAGAAGAGAAGGCTCCAGGGAGATCTTATAGCGGCCTTCCAGTACCTGAAGGGGCTACAAGAAAGCTGGGGAGGGACTTTTCATAAGGGCAGTTAGTGACAAGACAAGGGGAAATGGGTTTAAACTGAAAGAGGGGAGGTTTAGATTAGATATTAGGAAGAAATTCTTCACTGTGAGGGTGGTCAGACACTGGAACAGGTTACCCAAGGAAGTTGTGGATGTCCCCTCCCTGGAAGTGTTTAAGACCAGGCTGGATGAGGCTTTGAGCAACCTGATCTAGTGGAAGATGTCCCTGCTGCTGGCAGGGGGGTTGGAACTGAGTGATCTTTAAGGTCCCTTCCAACCCAAACCATTCTGTGAGTCTAATATGAGATAACTGGAGTTGCCTTTTGGAAATGGGACACATGATTAAGAACACATTGCTTTAATCAAGTGGGGTCTGCAAACAAGAGGGTTTCTTGATATCTGGACATTTCCTGAGCACTTAGAAGACCTTGGTTTCATTCTTGCCTTTGAGTGTCCTTAGACAATTCTCTTCATTCCTCAGAGTCTCTGCTGTGGGGCTAGCAATGAGAACAGTCTATAAAGATGGTACATGCTTGCTGGAACAGTGTCTGAGATCTTAGCTGATCTTAGTCAGCCCTCTAAGCTGAGATGGTCATCTTGGCAGTGAATCTATCTGTGTTGCCGTGGGCTGTAAGGACAGTAGCCACTAAAGGACTAGAGATATCACAGTGAGGTCCTGATGTCTTCTCCACTACATTAGACTCAGATGTGTCATGTACCTGCTGTGCACATAGTCTGGCGTGGGAAATAGTGTCCCGGCTTGGGGAAGCACACTGCTGGATGGAGTGTGTGTTTGTAAGTATGTCTGTGTGTGTAAAAAACCCAACCAACCAACAAAAAAAAAACCCAACCAACAAAACACCAAAACCAAAAACAACCCCTAAAAACCCCAAGCAAAAATGAAACCCCAAAACATCCCCTCCCCACTAAAAAAACCCCAAACCCATCCCTATAAGCAGGCCAGTTCCCTGATGTCTGAAATCACCAATCGTTTCTACCTGCTGGGGATTGCAGCCGGGATTTGGGGTAGACCAAGACCTGGTGTGTTACAGCTATTGCACAACCTGCTGAGAATGTAGTTGTAACTGTCAATGCATTGTAGCCAGTGCTCTGGGTGTGAGCAGCTTCTTGGCAGATGTTTTTTTGTACTGCTTTCTTCGCAGATAGTTTAAAATCCCCTGTTTGGAGCAGACTCTGGGCATGTGCTGCAGGTTTATTCCTGTTAATGCATTTAAGGGTTAATTGTTCAGTAGAGCTCTTGAAATGTCTCAATTTGAACAGTACTTCCAAAGCCTAATTGCGCTGTACTGTGGTAATCTGCAAAGGTATAAATAACCATGCAGCTAATAGGAGAGAACACAGTCATTTCCACTTACCCTGGTACTTTTCAAGGTATTAAAGCCTTAAAAAAACCTTTTGCTTCTTTACCTAACAAGTACAAATGACCCTGTGATTGTACTTTAAATATAATTGCTAAGCACTCTGCTCTGCATAAGTAATGTAACAAGCAGGCAAATCCTGTCCTAATACTGAACTCACAGCATCACCTGAGCTCTGCAGAAAGGTATTAGCAGCATCCCTTCTGGAGTTTTCCCAGAGTGATGGAAATGTAGTTCATCATCAGTACGACTGAAGGCATCCAGTACTTGGTCAGCTGGGGAAACAGTGATTTGTGAGTGTGTTTCAGTGTGTTCTGGGACACGGGGACACTTCTGCAACTTTTCTGCAATGAAATAGGGGCCAGTGTGGGACCTAGAGACTCGGAGAGATTAAGAAGTCAGAGTCTCCTGAGTTCTCTTCTAAGATCTGCAAGAAAAACTTAGGGTAAGAGCTAGTAGGTAAAGCTCCTGGGCTCTAAACCTTAGTTTCCCACCTGGAAAATTCAGGATTAAACCATGTTATACTTCAAAGGGAGGAGTGTGGATTCTTAGAGAACAGCTAGGAGTTTCTTTGGAAAGCATGTTGCAGAAGTGCAAATAGATACTAAGTGGAAGCAATAAGCCAAGAGAGAGACTCCTTTTCTCAGGATTTTTCTTTTCTATTTGCTCATTAAGGCCTCTGAATCTTTGCATTATTTAAATTGGTACTTGTACTTTTCAATATTTTCTTTTAATTTTTGAGAACCTGAAAATTTCAAAAGGAGGATATGTCTTTGCAGAGTGAATTTAAGCCTTCTTGCAAAAGGTTTGCTTTCCTTAGCTACTTTTTGCAGACTCCTTCAGAGCCATCTTTAATCCTCCAGAACTGTAGACTCACAAACTGAATGCAGCTATCAATTATCAAAAGGAGGTCTGGACATTTCCAGGTGTGGTTGTTATGTTTTGTTTTGTTTTGTCTTGTCATCCCCCCCTTTCTGTTTTCTGGGAGTACAACACATCCTTTCTGCTAACCAGGAGTCCTGCCCATCTGAGCAGTAGTGCTGTGTGATATCTATTCTGAATGCTTGGCAAACATAGTTGCTTCCACAAGAGAGGAGTGGCTTTTGTGGCAGAGAGCAATGAATCACACGGCAGTGCTTCAAAGGATGCTAAGATAGAGCAGAGTGCAATGCAATCTCCAAATATCATCTTGCCTCTCCCTGCTTCATGCATCAAAAGCTTCTTCTCAGTTCCCCTTGGGTTATAGCATAAGAGGTTTCTTGTAATGGAAAACTGAATTGCCATATAAGAGAAATTTCTAATCCCTGCATCTAAATACAAAGACAAGTAAATCAATAAGAAAACTTCCTGAATGTGATTAAAAAAGGGAGTGAGAGCAAGAGAGGGAGAGAGGAGAATTAAAAGTTATGTTGGAAGCTGCTCCTATATCAAGCTGATACAAGTTTGAACAGAGGAAATACTAGTCAGCATTTGAATGCAGGAACACAGACATTGCTCTAATAAGCAATTCCATGCTTCTGGGGCCCAAAATATCACAGAAACGGCCTCCACTGCTACTGGTGCATCCAGCCTTGAAGCAGCCAGCTTCAAGGAAAAGACACACACACACTCAGTCACACCTCTCCCCTTGTGAACGCTGCATCTCTTCTTGGTCATAAGAGATACAAACCACAACAAACAGGTATTTTTGTTTTTCCCACTGAGTTGAGAGGAAGTGATAGTTTTCCTCCTATGAAAGGAAGCTACTGTGTATTGTACTTGTGCTGGTGTAGACTTTGTGGGGAGAGGTCTTCTGTTGGTCAGCAAATCAATTATAACGGTAAAAATCATTTAATTATTTAAGCTTTTCAGGCATGTAAACCTTTTATCAGATCTCATTGCCTAGCAGAATATCTAAGTAGTTGAGAATCCAGCTACATCCTATCTGCTTTAAGTAAAAGGGTCCCTGCATCAATCTTCATTGCCCATGGTGAACTGTAAGCACACAGGAGTGATCTGTCATGAAATATAAACTCTCTCTGTAAAGGGTAAGGGCTAGGCTGCCTCACCGGAATTTTAGTCCAAGAAGGGATCTGTTGAACAGAGGAGAATGATAGGGTTAGATATGCAAAAATAACAGTGTCTAAAAGGCACCATTCACAACCAAGAGCTGAAGGGTTGGGTTGTTTGTGTTTTTAAAATTTTTTGGCCATTTTTTCTGTTGAAAATCTCAGGCAAATTTTATTAGGAGAACGAGAGAAGGGAAAGTCTATTCAATGGCTTATTTGGTCAAGTGCGTGTGTTTGTAACACTTCCAGATCTGACCATAGAAATTGTGATTGTGATAAATGAGTTTTAGTATCAGGTGTATGTTGTGTTCAGGTATATTATCTGGGGAGTTCTGTAGGTTGTATGGTAGGCAGCAAGTCCTTTCATTAGTTAATCTTGTTGCTGTCCAGTTGTTTCCGTCTTGTGGTGTTAGCATGAATAAACAGGAGGAATCTATTGAGCTCCTTTTCTTATTCTGTGAACCTTTTGGATTTCACAGGTTTTACAAGCAAAAGAAAAGCCTTGTGAACATTTCCTCACTTGTTGCTAATTCTGTCTCATGTTTAAGCTGTACAGTTTTGAGATAGAGTTACGTGAATGTGACATTCTAAATAAGTATTTAAAGTCGCTATTGTAATATTTAAAATGTTTTCAACTGTTTCAACCAGTGTGGGTTGAGTAGTTATTTCTGCTAAGATAACTTGCATAAAAGTTTTTCCACAGTTGCCTTTTTTAGTATCCAGGAACAGTTACATTTATTTGGATTGCAGTAGCTAAAAAGACAGCCTCCATCCCAAGGGAGCTTTCAGTCTCAGGTGAAGACAGAGAGACAGCAGGACGATACAGCAGACGGGAGAAGCACAAGTTAGCAGGGCAGTATTTATGATCAATGGGACAGCCATGACTGCAACACATCAGCTAATTAGGCAGTGGGGAGTAGTTCAGATTTTCTTCCAAAGTGCAAGCACTTGCATGTGTCAGCTCCGAGTCCCTGCTACCATTTTGCCCACCTTTGATGGGTCCCCTGGAGTTCCCCTCCTCTGGCTGTGGTCCTAGCTAAATTATCTCATGGTATGTAATGCTGGCCCTGCATTAACCCATACTCAAAACCATGACTGACTTTTTCTGCTTAAGAGGCTATCATGCTAATGAAGGATTTTTTACATATATTCCTTCTTGTTTATTAACCAATAATGTTATGTTATTCTTACTGAAACAATGCCTTGTTTCAGTAAGGCATTCGACACGGTCTCGCA
>NW_010297016.1:0-2746 GCF_000700745.2 Antrostomus carolinensis | reverse complement strand
TTTTTTCCTTTTTTCTTTTTTTTTTCTTTTTCAGTAGAAGGAAAGATGTTCTGTTCAATAGCAGCAGTATAATGTATGTACAGCAGGGCTAGTTCTCGCTCTGGTGTTAAGCTCTGCCTGCAAAGATCACTGTACTGGTGCTCATTTCTACTAGGAATAGCTTGAAACATCAGTTGTTTGTCAGAGGAAATTAATGTGAGAGATATTGCAGCAAGTGCCCAGTGGCTAGCTTGCCATAAATTAACTTGGGACACCCTTAAGCAGCAGTGAGTGCCGTGGTGCAGCATAGCTTTGCCTCGCACACATGATACCCGAGGACAAGCAGCACCTACTGCATGTCTGTCTGTGGGCTCCACACTGACAGGGAGATAAGAATTCAGTACATCACCATCTAGTCTTTATCCAATTTAACCTTTAGCTGTGCTTTCTTGCAGTTAATTTAATAATTAAGTTGATAAAGAGCTATAATACTGCTTTCATGTACTATTTTTTTAATACCATTTTACATCTCATGTCATGTATGGCCTGCATCTCTTTTGTCTAGTTTTTGGACTTTTTGGCATCAAAGGGCCAAAATGTGCTGTATCTGCAGGGTTCTTTATACAACAGGATTTGAGTCTGGTATTACTGTTAAGCTGCAGCGCTGAGTGTTAATATATTATGAATATACCTTTTGTCTTTCCCTGTTTCACTCGAGTTGGCAACACCAAGGAATTACGACGGAGGCTTTTGTTGCAGATAAAGTCTACATGTAGTTTCTAGACCTTGCACTAAAGCCTTGATTCAGTCGAGCTGACTGTACAGTTTGGGTGAGGACTGTAGTCCTGTGAGTTTTCTGGCCACTTGGTTTTTTTTCCCCATCTGATTCCCAGCTGATACTCTGGTTATTCAAACAGTTGGGGTAGTTGCTCGCAAACACAGGGATGAGCTGATTGTGAGTTTTACAGGCACGCATAACATCCTGAATATCCGGGCGTACTCAAAAAAACCCTGTAAGAAATGTAGTCTTGGAGCATGTGCCTCCACAGGAATTATTAATATGAATAACTATTATTAAAATATGCAGCTGAAAAGTTAGATATGCATACTGTAATTGTGAATCATTGTAATGAATATTTACAATGTGTTATTCGCTTTGCTGAAGCTCTACACCACATGAATAAAGTCTTCAGCAGTCAGATTTCTTAATGTTGGTGCTGCCCATGCTTTAAAAGAACGCACGGCATCGAATATAAAATCTTTCTGTTATAAATGAAAACACATTTCTGTGGAATACCTAAAATGACATGAACAACAGGAGAACTGGTATCAGAATCTAACAATTTAATTAAAAATGAATTATCAATACTTGTGCTTAAGCAAAGGGGATTCTCTGCCTGGACAACTTAATGGATTTTAGGGCTGTAGACTTAAGTTACACATTCAATTTTATTAACATTCACTCAAATGGACTGTCATAGTCTTATGTCTTAGTGGTCCCATTAGATTCTCTGTTTAAATTTACAGAGCCTTTCACTTGTAATTTGCTAATTCTAATTCTGCTTGGCATAACAGGAGGAACCTGATGGAGTTAATAGCCTGTCCTCTTTCACAGAGGTGTGGGCATCGCTCAAGGCAAACAGGTATTTGGTGTAACTGATGCTTAGTCATAACCATGCTGCTAATCAACAGAACCTGCTTCCATGGTAAATGAAGGTCTATTCATAAAAACTTTTAAGTGAATACTAAATTTACATCAGGTTCCCCAAACCTGTTTAAATTGCTGTGTACCAAAAAATATATTGATAGGAACAAAAATATATATTTAGCCTAAAAATGGATCTCGTGAATGATCATGCTTTAAAATTATTCTTTTGAATTATTTGGTGATATTTTAAAGGCTGGGATCTTTGATATGGAGCTTTCATTTTAACCAGTGAGACTCTTATTA
Source organism: Antrostomus carolinensis (assembly GCF_000700745.2). NCBI lineage: Eukaryota > Metazoa > Chordata > Aves > Caprimulgiformes > Caprimulgidae > Antrostomus > Antrostomus carolinensis. The sequence goes on along the minus strand of NW_010297016.1, from coordinate 816 downwards.
TTTTTATGTAGATCCTTAGATAAACCAAGCCACATTTCGAAAAGGTAACTGTGCAGAAAGATCTTTTGGGGCATTCATTACCTGGAAAAGATGTTACTGGTGGCTTGACAGAACTCATGCCCAGTACAGTCATCAACCAGCCAGAATCTGGGATTTGTTTTGGCTTGGGAAAAATATCAAATGCCTTAAAGAATACAGGTCTGTGTAACTAAGTTACGTTAGGGGAACCCAGGTACAACCATCTTGTTCCCAATTTTAAGGTGCTGAAAGAACAGGTTACAAAATATGTGTTTTGTTTGCATGACATCCGTGGTCTAAAGACAACACTGTATTTTCACAAAGTTTGATTAAAAACTGTTTGTCACCTTTGCAGCCAGCACCTGGGGTGGACTGTTTTGACTGGAAGTGTGTGAAACATTAATTTTTTTCTTCAGAACTAGTCTGAAATGGTTATTCCCCACGTTTGGATCACTGCACGGTTTGTGTTTGTTTGTCTGGGGTGTTTGTTTGTCTGGGGTGTTTGTTTGTCTGGGGTGTTTGGGGTGTGTGTTTGTTTGTTTGGGGTGTTTGTTTGGGGTGTTTGTTTGGGGTGTTTGTTTGGGGGGGTTTGTCTGGGGTGTCGGTTTGTTTGTCTGGGGTGTTTGTTTGTTTGTTTTAACTGCATAACTTAAAAACCCCCACTTATTTCCCAAGTGCCGTTCTGTGTTTCGAGCCCAAGTGGTGGCTGCGCGTCCTGCCCGGCCATCCCATCTGGGAAATCCTTTAGGCAATTTTCGGTGTTTTCTCCCGAGTACCTGGCAGAGCTGCTCCCTGTCA
>NW_010297015.1:0-577 GCF_000700745.2 Antrostomus carolinensis | reverse complement strand
TTCCCTGAAATTTTTTTAAATCCCTCAAATTTTCCCAGATTTCCCTCAAATTTTCCCAATTTTTCCTCAAATCTCCCCAAATTCCCCCCAAATCCCCTGAAATTTCCCCGAAATCCCCCGAAATTCCCCTCAAATCTCCTCCAAATTTCCCCAAAACTCCCCCAAATTTCTTCCAAATTCCCCAAATTTCCTAAGTTCCCTCCAATCCTCCCAAATTTCCCCCAATTCCCCACGAATTCCTTCAAATCCCCCAAATTTCCCTCAAAATTTCCCTCAAATTTTTAAAAAATCCCTCAAATTTCCCCCAAATCCCCCCAAATTTCCCACAAATCCCCACAAATTCCTTCAAATCCCAAAAATTTTCCCCAAATTTCCCCCAAAATTTCCCCCAAAATTTTTAAAAAATCACACATATTTCCCCAAAATTCCCCCAAATCCTCCCAAATTCCCCCAAATTTTCCCCAAATCCCCCCAAAATTCCCTCAAATCTCCCAATTTTCCCCAAAATTCCCCAAATTCCCCCCAAATCCTCCCAAATTTCCCAAATTTCCCTAAAATGACCCCAAATCACCCCAAA
>NW_010297014.1:0-490 GCF_000700745.2 Antrostomus carolinensis | reverse complement strand
TCCAGACTCTTTCTGGGTGATGTGTTGCACCTCAGCACTGCCCTTGGATTGATTGTTCTTTCTCCTCGTGTCCACTCTGGCCCTCCCCACCTGTGGCATTATTTCTTTCTCACACTGTTTTCCCCTACAAAGAAAAGCTCCTCCATCTCTGAAACCACCCTTCAAGCACTCTCAGGCTACTCCTATACTGTCCTCAGTCTCCACACCACTGAGCCCAGGGACCTCAGCCACTATGTGCTTCAGGCCATGTGCTTCAAATCTCCAAACCTGGAGCACCCTAGCAGATCTCTGGGCACTCACCAAGATGTTTGTCGATGTAAATTTCGTGGTCATGGGCCCTGAAAGATTGAGTGAGACTTTTAATCAAGGCCTGAAGTGGCAGGACAAGGGTCAAAGGTCTTAAAAATTAAGAGAGTAAATTTAGATTGGTTATAAAGAGGAAATTATTTATGAGACACTGAGATGTTGTGGATGCCCCAACTCTGGAAGT
>NW_010297013.1:0-526 GCF_000700745.2 Antrostomus carolinensis | reverse complement strand
CAACAGTCCTGGCTAACAGGGGAGGTCCCAGTTTACTGGAGTCAACAGTCCTGGCTAACAGGGGAGGTCCCAGTTTACTGGAGTCTTGCCAATGTGATGCCCATCTACAAGAAGGGCTGGAAGGAGGATCCAGTGAACTACAGGCCTGCCAGTCTGATCTCAGTGCTGAGGAAGGTTATGGAGCAGATCATCCTGATTGTCATCAGACATCACATCTTGGAGCCTACAAGAAAGCTGGGGAGGGACAATTTACAAGGGCAGGTAGTGATAGAACAAGGGGTAATGGCTTTAAACTGGAATCGGTGACCAGGTAACCTGCCTAGTGGATGAGGGTAAGGCTGTGGATATTATCTACCTGGACTTTAGTAAGGCCTTTGACACTGTCCCCCACAGCATACTACTGAAGAAGCTGGCAGCTCGTGGCTTGGACAGGTATACTCTTCACTGGGTGAAAAACTGGCTGTGTGGCCGAGCCTAAAGAGTTGTGTTGAACATAGTTAAATCCAGTTGGTGGCCAGTCACTAGC
>NW_010297012.1:623-2278 GCF_000700745.2 Antrostomus carolinensis | reverse complement strand
GGTGGGGTCCCCTCTGTCCCCAGCTCCCCAGGGCTCCCAAGTGCTCCTGCCTTTACCTGAAGCACCAGCGTCGGTCGGGTGTCCCGTCAGTGCCCTTCCCCACAGTGACCATCTCCCCCGAGCGGAAAGCTCTCCGCAGGAACACAGGGAAGGAGCGCTCGATGTCCAGGATGGTGGTGGCCCACTGCCGGGGACACCAGGGACCCCTCAGCCATGCGGGGACAGAGACTTGAGGGTCCCTCACCCAGGTGATGCTGCTCTGATGGAGCTTGGGGTGCTGCAGTGCAACTCCTGAGGTGGTACCTGCAGCTTCCAGATGTGCTTGCTCTCCTTGGAGACTTGGCCCACGGTCTCACCCATGAGAGCGATAAGCATGTTGAGGAGGAGCACGAAGGTGAGGATGATGTAGGTGACAAGTAGGATGATGAAGACACCGGGGTACTTTGCGCTCTCGAGCATTTCCAGGTCGCCCATGCCGATGGTGAGCTTGAAGAGGTCAAGCAGGAAGGTGCTGAAGGTCTGGCTGTCCCGGCAGGAGGGGTAGGTGGGCACCGTGCAGTTGGACTGCTCCTCGCTGCATGACTCGCTGCTGGGACACGGGTTGAGGAGGGACACCAGAGCTGGGGGAGGAGGGACAGGGGCGGTGAGTCTGCAGGGGCAGTGGCAAGGATGAGGCCCATGACAGGTCCCCCTGTGGCTCCACACTGGCTGAGTCTGATGGTGGGTGGGATGGAGTGGGGGTTCCACAGCCCCCTGCCCAGCTGTGCCACAGGGCTCAACCTTGGCCTACCTGATGCATAGCCGATCATGAAGAGCAAGTAGACCAGGAGGAAGCGGAAAAGGTCTTTGAAGAGGATCTACAAGTGATGGAGAGGGGGGTGAGATGTGCTGGACCCTGTGCTGGGGCACCATTGCCAAGCCGTGGTGCTGGGATGGCAGGGCTGAGAGCAGGGCGCTGGTGAGCCATGAGGAACCCCAGAGAAAGCATGGAGGACCCTCCTTTTGGGCTGCACATCCACAGCAGGACCAGCCCTGCTGGGGAAGGAGAAGACCTCTGACCCCACCAAACCTTCTGGATCATGATGCTGTAGGTCCCTGTCAGCTTGAGCCCCCGGGTGAAGTACAAGGCGTTCATCCAGCCCAGGACCAGAGCAAAGACCATGACGGCCAGGTACGCCTCGATGCCACCCAGGTACAGCCCCGCCGTGACGATCACCAGCACCGAGTAGATGAAGCTGGAGGAGAGCTGGTGTCAGACCCCACACCGACAACCACCACCGGCTGCTGCCCCTTGCCCCAGGGGCTCCCCACGTACTAGAGCAGCTGGAAGGAGCCATCGATGAAGAAGGAGTTCACACCTGGACACTTCTTCATGAACAGATCTTTGATCTGGAGGAGAGAGGGAGAGGTTGGAGGGGGTCAGGGGAGCAAGCCCCTGCTTGGCAGGGTCCTGGTGTCCAGGGAGGGCATCGTGGCAGGGGCTGATGCCTCAGGACACGGGGCTATTGTCCTCAAGTCACTCCTTGCATGGAGACCACGAGGACTTGGCTGTCCCACGGGAGGACACCCCTCCTCTCTGCACTGACGTTTGTGAAGAAGAAGAGGACACCGGTGAGAAGGGTGATGATCTCCCCGGCCAAGCGCAAGTAGTCGAC
>NW_010297012.1:0-200 GCF_000700745.2 Antrostomus carolinensis | reverse complement strand
ACCCAACCCTGCGGTCATCCCCGGTCCCCCCTGGCTCCCACCACCTCAATCTTGCTGTTATAGACGAGGATCTCCAGCACAGACACCTCCTCCCCACAGGTGTCCAGCGAGGAGAGGTCGTAGAGGGAGGAGTAGACGGGGCCGTACGCCCAGTCCTTGAACTTCCGCGAGAGGTGCCGGGCGTCCTCGTCCACGATCTC
>NW_010297011.1:2712-15305 GCF_000700745.2 Antrostomus carolinensis | reverse complement strand
GAAGAGGGCTCCGAGGCGGGGCCGGCCGCTCGCAGAGACTAAATACAGGCAGCCTCACAGACAGCCCTGGGCCGCCCCGGCAGCTGCAAAGCTGTCACACCCTGGCACCGAAAGCAGAGGTGGGCTTTCCATGCCAGTGTTTCATTCATCTGGCCGGCAAAAATCGGGCTGGATGGGCGACGGAGACATTGGAGACATCAGCTGGGGTGCAGAAGCACCGTCTCCCTTCTGTCTTATAAGCATTATTCGTCCTTTTTTCTTCAATAGTCACTTTCAGTGCTCATTTCGCACAGCAGGATGTGGTAAAATAGAGTTATCAGTCCATCTAAAGCAACATTTATGTCTCTTTTCTGGCTGCTTCTTCCCTGCTTCCTGCCACGCTTTTTTCTTCACGTGTTACCTACCACAGGATGCAGCACAGCAAAACCCACCCCACCCTTAATTTGCGCAATCCTGCCTCAGAACACTTCCTTGTGTCAGATTCATGGTTCCAAGTATGGCCATCTGAGGTTCCCACGCGGCACACCTAAGAAGATGACACCAACTTGGAGGCTTCACAAAACAAGCAGAATTTCAGGAAGGCCTCGGAGATGGGATGTGACACAAATGGGGCACAGGTGAAATTCTTGAGTGGCAAAAAGAGGAAGGCAAGAGACCACTGAAAAAGGCAAGAGCTCTTGCATCCTGAGGTGCAAGGAAGAAAACAGAACACTATAGTATGGGCAAGAGTGAATCCTAGACAAAGAGCTCAATCTGATGGTCTGGTAAAGTTCATCTGATGTCCTTATATATCTTTAAAGGATGATCACTACACTACAGTGTCCCTTCAAAACAGTTTGGATAGTTCCTTCCTTCCCCACTTCTAATTAAGCAAAGGAGTGAGACGAAAAAGTACAGCTGAAAGGCATGTCTTTGAGGAAAGATAGGAATAAGCAGTTCTCACCAGGATGGTGTGGTTTCATGCAAGCTTCCTCTTTTACTCTCTTAATTTAAGGATTTTGCTAACACATTTTTAGTGCAAATGCTCTTTTAGCCCGTCATTATGCCCAGCCATTTCACTGCACCTCTAATTCTCTTCTGGTTTCGGTCTTTGCTTTAGCCTACCACCACTTGCTGGAATTGTACATTCGAGCTGCTTCAACAATTGCTCTTGCGTCAAACATTTCTCTTTCTGACTGACAGCTTCTTTAAAGTTCTGCTCATGGTCCAAAATACGAACTTGGAAAACTGCCAGATTATTTAGATCATTTATCATAGAAAGCTGAAGCACATTTAAACATCGTCATACCTTTCTGTTTCTCATAAGTCTTGCATACATTTAACATTACATCCATGTGGGTGTCCTTGATCCATCTTCTGTGTGTAATTGTTTATACAATCACAGAATCATTTTGGTTGGAAAAGACCTTTAAGATCATCGAGTCCAACTGAAAACCTAACACTGCCAAGTCCAACACTAAACCATGTCCCTAAGCACTGCATCTACACATCTTTTAAATACCTCCAGGGATAGTGACTTAATTTCCCTGGGCAGCCTGTTCCAATGCCTGATAACCCCTTCAGTGAAGAATTTTTCCTAATATCTAATCTAAACCTCCTCTGGCACAGCTTTAGGCCATTTCCTCTTGTTCTATCACTTCTTACTTGGGAGAAGAGACCAACACCCACCTTGCTACAACCCCCTTTCAGGTAGTTGTAGAGAGTGAGAAGGTCTCCCCTCAGCCTCCTTTTCTCCAGGCTAAACAATCCCAGTTCCCTCAGCCGTTCCTCATAAGACTTGTGCTCTAGAACCTTCACCAGCATTAGAATACAATCACCGAGAAAACTATTTTCAGGACCACTTCGAAAAGGCCAATCTCCAGACAAAAAGGTTATACCCAATCAAGAGATCCACCCCTGTTATACAGAACTAATGCTAAAAAGTGACAAGAGATATTCTAGCCAAATTATACACTTGGGAGAAAGTGTTTGATTTAACACAACTAAACCTTTCCTGTAAGGCCTGTATTTTCAGGAATTAATCTTTCAGTTCTCTTTCTGCATTGGATTAGTGGTAGATAAAAGACTGAGAGTGTATCCACTCTCTCCTTTCCCTTCTGTCCCAAAGAACCTGAATGAGGAAAAAGTCTTGGAAGGTTTTCTCCTGTATCAGGACAAAACCAAAAACAGAACAAAAAACGATCTTTTCATCTCCCCAAAAAGGAAAGAGCTGTTCAACCCCCAAGGAGCCTATAACCTGATATTTCATCACAACCTTCTTGTATTTCTTAAACACTGGATAAAGTACCTAGTTTTGTTGATGCTCTTCCCATACCACTGCCAGGATTTCTACTTCCAAAGCTCTAACAAGGTATTGTTGTATTGTTTGTTCATTGTCTGAAATTAAAAATTGTAAAAAGCATCCATTTTAAGTGAAATCCACCTCAATTATCTAGCAATAATATGCAATTCTTTCCTGCCACTTAAAAATAGCACAGAGCTAGTAGGAAGAAAAACAAAAGGACAGCCATAAACAGCAGCTTTTATCAGCAAGGAGGCTGAATCACTGAACATCTCTTCTAGTCCTTTGTGTGTGTGTGTGTGTGTCTGTAAAAACACTATGGATCTGTCTTTAACCTGATAGAATCCGTTTTTCTTGCTTTACATGCAGTTTGACCCAAACTAGGTGGCTTGAGAAAGACATGGTCCTCCTGCAAGTGATGGGTTGTCTTGCTGACAGCCTGGGAAAAAGTTTCCAGTCTGAACCACAACCTGCAGATGCAGCCCCGGCCCCTCCATGGCATTGCTGTGGTGGTGGAGCCCCTGGGCGACTGTAAATTCACTCTTTCAATTCAGTTCTCTGCACCAGAGACTCTTCTGTGGCTACTCAGGCTGTCACAGTCAGCAAAAGACCTAAATATCAGCGAGAATCTTAACCACCTCCCCACCTTCAATGTAAGCAAATTTCACCTAAGGCAAAATCTTCTTTAAAAGAAAAAAAAAGGAACAAAGAAAAAAATTACTTGCCACTACAGTCAGCCTTTTCTTTTCTTCCATCGTAATTGCCCTGTAAGAACAGCACGTTTTCCTTTTGCTCTGGTATTCCACTGTGAGGACATAAGTACACACTCAAGGTCCATAATGCTACATCATCCACAACAGGAAGCACTAAACCTAGAAAATCTTTAAAAGGTCAGTCTCAGTCCTGCTGCTGAACAAACAAATCTCATAGATATGCCCCATTTGTTCCATCACCTGTTTGTTCCATCGTTTGTTTTCTTTTCTTACACATATCCTTGCAAACAGGTTGATCTGTTTAACTACACACAGGCCAATGTCTGAATAGCTCACCCAGGAGCACCAGCAACACCAGAAAGAGAAAATGGGGAAAAAACAGATGACGATGACATACTGCTTTTAAAGCATAACAAAACTCCTATCAGCATCAGCAGTCTGGTGCACAGACTGAGGTCAGAGTTACCTTTGTGCAGTAACTGAGTAGCTGTGGAGATGATGTATTCTCCACCCTACCGTGAGAGATCAAACAAAAGGGGGAAACATCTTTTGCGAGGTCACCATTACTTCTGCCTTCTTGCTATTCCTTCTTTCATTCTCTTTGTCACTTTCCTGATTTGCATGTCTCCACCTTTCTTCCCTTTGCACTTCTTTCCCCATAGCAACTCTGCCTCTATGCATCTGACTTCTGCCTCCTCCCACATCAAGAAGCTGCATAATAGTGCAGGCTGAACTTCAGAAAGGAAAATTGCAAAGACAAAGGGTTGTTAGCTGATGCAGACTGGTAGCAAGCTTTCTGGCACTACAGGCCATGAGCCAAAGCAGGGAGAAAAGAAACAGAGCTAGACATAAGGACAAGTGGAATAAAAGAAGGTAAGAAAGTTTTAAAGTAGAGAGCAGAAAGTTATATGAGGTGATCTTTCACCTAGGACTGTCTGTTCAGCAGACCTGACAGTGCAGGTTCAGGCTAGTTCAATCCCCCACAACCACATACTAGCAAGATTATTACATCAAGGAAATAAATCAATGATTACATATCATGAGAAAGACTTGTTGTGACATGGCATTCATCTGCCACTAAATTCATGTTCATGAGGAGGTTCCTATCTTCAGGCACAAAAATTCCCATTTTTTCAGAGCTTAGTTCCTGAAGGAATGATAAAATTTGTGTTCAGGAAGATTAGCTAACCGTATCTCTACTAAGCACAGAACTGTACAAGGTATAGGTATTGAATTTATTTTCCTCAAGTAAGGTAGCGTAACACTTACATGTTTTATTGAACATTTGAAACATGGACTACAGCAATTAAGATGAAACTTCAACACAAGTGTTAAATAAAAAGAAACTTAAGTGCTTTCTTGAACTCCTGGAACCTGGTTGCCAAATCCCATCTGGGGATTAATATCTAACTGCTACTGTGCCTCTGAAGAAAATAAATCTTCTCCAAAGCATTGCCATTAGGCTTTCATATCAACACCCAAATCAGAACAGGTAGAGAAGAGTGGAGGACGTCCCTCTTATAGCCACCATTTTAAGTTGATTTCACTTGGTTATGTTTCCTACACTATTGGATGCTTTAGCTTTCATACTTTTGTTTGTATTCCTCAGTGTCCTACATAAATCTAGATCAGATTTTGCAGAATTTGACTCCACCATAGACAGATATTCAGATGAGCTGCCCACCACCTCCCAAGTGTAAACAGAGACACGTTTCCAAATCTTAGTTGTTATTAAATAGTGGTCATTACCAGTGTGATCCTGAAACAAAGTGAATACCAGCAAATTGAGTAGGAAGATAATGCTAAGTTTATGGGTGATATTTTAGGACATGTGAGCACTGTTACTCAGCCCCTAACTAGGAGCAGCTTTCAATGTACAGTTCCTGAAATGGTGTGAGGTGAGCAATTAAGCATGGGATCCTCTGTCTAGGTAGCTAGCAAACACACTTCACTTTCTCTCCCTCTTTCCAAAAAGTAAATTTGTTATTCTTTTATCATATCCTCTTGCTCAACTGCTGTGGCATATATGCTACTGTTAAACGTTTAAGTATGTTCTCTGTAAAGTTCAAAGTTAATTAGACCAGAAGGTTCACTGCCCTTCAGTTTTTGTTACTGGATACACTGTAAGGTTCATCCATTCACATCACAAGCCTGTTTATTCTGCATACAAAGCAGAGCCCATTTTTTGCATTCAGGATCCCTGCTGCTGTGAGCTATTTGTCATATGAAACACCAGTCACGTTGGCTACAACATCTAACAGTCAGCCTCTGCAAGCAGAATTAACTAAAATAATGGAAGACAGTATATTCTTTAAATCTGTAATAAACTTATTTAAAAATAATAAAAATATTGAGCTTTAATATATTATATAACAATTCTCAAATATCCAGCCAAGGATTAGAAGATCTTTCTCTACAAAAAGACACAAGAAAAAAAGACAGGATGGTATATATTACAATTCTGCTACATAATTATTTTATCTAGATAGCTCCAAATGGAAAACCAAAGGATACAGCAAAGAAAATATGAGAGGATGCATAGTCATCTTACTCTCTGCAACATGTAATAATTAAGCAGATGATAAGCTAGAGGCCCTAAGTAAAACCCTAAGTCTACTTTTGCTTCTTAGGATATTTTTATAAAAGGGAATTGGGATTAAATCTTAGTGGTAAAGGAAAAAAAATACATCATGTGATATAACAATGAAAGTCTACAAGAAGTTAAAATTGAATTAACTTACCAATGTTTCAGTGCAAGAAAACAGCCCACTTAGAAATTAGTTTTATTTAATGAAGTGGGGTTTTTGTTTCTTCTCTCTTTTCATTTTCATTCCAGCTGTGGTTGCCATTTTGGGGAACAAGAAAGTCCCTGCCTCAGATGTTTCCCATGAGTTATCAGGAAGTACCAAAGATGAGGCAACAGCTTTCCCAGAAATAAAATCTCAAAATCTACCACAAATTCATGGAGGTGCTGTTACTTGTCTTAATACAGGAGTTGGGGCGTAAAGTCTTTAAAATAAGGGAATAAGCCTTTTGAGTGGACAAGAGCAGAAGGCTATAAGGAGGCTGTTACCCATTTCTAAGTGAAGTGGGGGGGTTAATAAAGTTTAAATATGTGAAGTCTTTTTTATATATGCATAAATCAGAAGTGTTGTTCCTTAATGCTCACTCTTCATTAATGCAGGGACTCTTTTGACTCCTGCTGATAGCGAGAGTACAACTTAAAAATTAAAATAAAATTTTTGTTTTCCTTCAGTTTTGTTGTTCTGCTTTCTCATCTTTACTGCCTTCTGTTCTATAAATTTTTTTTGCACTGCAATGCATTGGAGATGAAATCAGATTAAGGAAACTGATTAAATCACTTCAGTAGGGTAAAACTGTGAAAGACCTGAATTTACTCTTTTTTTTTAATAAACTTGCACATGGCAATAAACATAGTGAAATACAGTGGTCCTGCAAGGAAAGGATAACTGAACTAGTCAAGTGAAGGAGAGATATCCATGTTAGTAAAATGCTAAAACTTACTGCCCTGGGGTCTGTAAATTGCTGTAACTCCATTCTAAAAGCACCTGTTTTGTAATCAACTCTTGCAGAGCTTCAGCTGAAGAATACAGCGAGTGTCCCAGATGCACTATCCAACTGGAACATGGATCTGCTCCCAATAGAGCATGTTTCAAACACTGGTAGCTATCTGCATCTGAGGTAGCTTCTTTGCAGGTGGGAACTGCTGGAAGTTTACAAGAAATCCTTTTGCACACATGATAGGAGATAGCCGTTCACAAAAGGTCTATTTGTGAAGTGTCTGGAGTCCTAGGAAGCAACTGAGGCACAAGGTTTAAAGTAGGGATTAGATAAACCTAAACCAATGTTAAACCAGTGGCAAAAACACCATGTTCCCCACTTCAGAATATTTTCAGATCCTATCTGTTTTCTAAAGAGGTACTTGGAGAAACTATCCACTCTCTCTCCTACACCTAGACTTGAAAGGCAGTGTCTAGGGCACAGTTACATACCCTCTAGTTTCTTCTCCATCTTATTCAGACAACTGCAGTAAAAATACCTGCCTGAAGCCTTCTCCCAGTGGTCCAGTATTGTGCAATGAGGAAGAGCAGTTGCTGGGGCTCCCTTTCTGCAGAGCTGGGGTTTCCCATCCTGCCAGAGGCTGCTTATGTTGTCTCCCCGTACCAGAGGTCCCACATGCATCTCTTTACCCCTCCACTATCTCATTTTTTTGCTGAATCTCTTTAGCCCTCTGATACTTTAACTGATTTTTCCTTCATGGGAGGAAGCATATCAGAGAGCTTTGGAAAAGCTGAGTTGGGAATAATGCTCTTGGAAGGGGTAACAGCTTCAGTCAAATATTCTTTGATCTGTAGATTATTATAAAACTAGCTGAAACTCTCAGCTCTGCTAGCCCACATGCAAGAAGGTAAGCTCTCAGTCTCTCTCTCAAATTCTCATTTTGCTTTTTTCTAGTTTTCAAGATAGTCAGCATGTTTTTGTTTGGCTTCATCAGGAACATCCCCCAAATTTCATGGTTCACCTTGAGCACTGAGCTGTCTGCTTGTGGTGTAAACAGGAGGTGAACAAAACTTCACTATCAGAGGGCTGGATTTATCAGTCACAGACACAAATAGAAAGATAGGACAGGGTTGGGAGTAGAGCAGATTATTTATCATGAAGCAAGATAATCTCTGACATATTTTTTCTTATATTCTCTAATTTTGTAGATCTTGACTCTTGCTTCCAGTCTGTGTGACAGCAGCCTCAGCTCCCCAGCTCTTGAATGCTTACATGAGGACATCCATTCTTTCACTGTTGTCTTTTTTTTTTCTCTCTAGACCATGGTTATTATTTGTTCCATCTAGCTTGGATTTTTCCCTGTTGGTTCACATGCTTCTTGAAATGAGGTACCAACAAACACTGCGCTTGCTGCAAGTTGTCATCTCGATCCTTTTGTTTTATCTGTGACATTCATGCTCTGAATCCTCTAAAAGGCTTTGCTTTTTCATAACAATATGACACGGCTGACTCACCATCAGTTTGTGATTCACTGTATGCCCTGATCTTTTCTGAAGAATGTTTCCAATAAATTTACTCCCTTGTCTTGTGATTATAAGTGTGAATAAAGTATTATATATGCTGATCTCTAATCTTATTTATTTCACCAACTTGTCAAGATAATTTTGAACATTAAATTTCTCCCTCAAAGTGCTTGCAACTCTTTCCAGCTTAGTGTTTCTCACAAATTTAATAATTATAATCTTGCATGTAATTAGTAAACAGGCTGAGGACAGATGCCTGCATAACCTCGTTTTGATATGTTTTTACAGTGTGGTAGTGACCAGCTGCTCTGCATATGCCATCGTTACATAAGTATGCTGTAATCGTGGCTTTCCTGTCTAGCACAGCAGCATCTGATCAGCGCATTTTCTGCTGGCTTAGTTGTAAGGTGTAATGTGTGAGGATACCAAACTCATGAGCACCAAGACAAGACAGCTACCGCTTCTCAAGTCTGTAGCCTGCTACCTTCTCATTGAGGGAAAACAGGTTACCATATTGGGCTGTCATTGTCAACCATTCCTCATAATAATAATAATAATGTGTTTGCAGAATGTCCTTACCTCTCCAGAATTGTGTCTTGCTTTCTGCTTTGGCATAATTGGATTTTTTTTTACCATATTGCTTTCTGTTTGGTAATTTGATTTATTTTTTTACTTTTGGTATGGTCCTTTTTGAGTTTTGGGGTCAATGTCATTGTTTAACCAAGTTGATTTTCCTACATTTCACAGAATCATAGAATCACAGAATGTCAGGGATTGGAAGGGACCTCGAAAGATCATCTAGTCCAATCCCCCTGCCGGAGCAGGAACCTAAATGAGATCACACGGGAAGGCGCCCAGGCGGGTTTTGAATGTCTCCAGAGAAGGAGACTCCACAACCTCCCTGGGCAGCCTGTTCCAGGGCTCTGTCACCCTCACTGTAAAGAAGTTCCTTCTGGAATTTAAGCTGGATGTCTTGGGCATATGTGACCTCTGATTTTTTTCAGAATTATTTTTTATTTACTTCCCATGAAATCTTATCTGTCAATGTGGAGAGCTTCAAAGATGTTTTATTAAAGTCCATTGTCTTTCTTTATCTCTCTTGTCATATAATGAACAGCTGTGCAACTTGCTCGCTACTTTTTTCACTCAGCTAGATTTGCTCACATTCAATACTAGAAAACCTTCCCTATAGGATGTCTTACATCTTCTGTATCAACAGAATCACTCTGAAACCTACAAGAGGGGCCTATAAGAAAGCTGGGGAGGGACTTTTTGTAAGGGCAGATAGTGATAGAACAAGGGGAAATGGCTTTAAGCTGAAAGAGGGTAGGTTTAGATTAGATATGAGGAAGAAATTCTTTACTGTGAGGGTGGTCAGACACTGGAACAGGTTGCCCAAGGAAGCTGTGGATGCCCCCTCCCTGGAAGTGTTCAAGGCCAGGCTGGATGAGGCTTTGAGCAACCTGATCTAGTGGAAGGTGTCCCTGCTCATGGCAGGGGGGGTGGAACTAGATGATCTTTAAGGGCAGCTTCCAAACCAAACCATTCTATGATTTTATGAAACTTTCTACCTGTTAGCCACCTTTCTCCCACTGTACCTGTTTACCAGCAGATATCTGTTAATTTGCGTAGTGAACTTGGTGATAATGAAGGATCTTATTATGACTTTATTTGAAATCCTCCCCTTAACATGATATCTCCTGAATCATCTTTAGAAGGCAGTGCTCTATAGTAAAGTCATACCATAGTGGGATCTTTCCTCTGCTTTCTCTTCACCCCCATTTTGTTGCGGTTCTTTGAGCAGATCCCGTGATGTGTTCTGGACCTCAGAACAGGCACTCGTGTTCTCAATGTCCAAATCACGGTTTCCCGTCATTCTTCAGCACGCAATGTTCTTCTGTATCTATCTGCCTCTTGTGAAATACCCTACCACGCTTGCGATGCTAATGAAATCTTAGCGTAAGCAAAGCTTGTTCTGCTTATTTGCTCGCTAGTGTACAATCACCCAGGATGTTCGGCAATTGGACCTTCTTTTTTTTCGTTATTTGATTAGTCAGATAAGAGGCAATGGAGTGACAAAGTGGTTGTGCCTCGTGGCACTAATGTATCACCCCTGTAGCATGGAGGTTCCTGGAATCAGTGGGAAGGAAGATTCACTTGGTTAGCTTCTGCTGACACCTACTGCCAGAGCTGAATGCAGCAAAATAACACAGGAGAAGGCTTTGACACTCCCTCAAGATTCATGGAGTATATAGCTTTGAATTCAGACTACCAGTATTGTACTTAAAGATATAAATACCATGCATAGTTTTATGGAAATGAGTAATACAGATCAGGAATGGTAAAGTGTCCAGGAGCAATTTGGGGTTTTTTGTTGCTGCTTTTCTAGTAAAATTAGTGAAGGACAGGAGTTAATTGAAGGTCACTTTATGCATTTTCCATGATAGAAGCTAGTGAGTTTATGGCTAGAAGTAAATACTTCTCAGAGGCAAAAAAAAAATTTAACTTCTTTTTTTGAAATAGATAATACATCTTCATTGTTACTTCAAATCAGATTTTATATCAGCTTCAAGAAAAAGCTTCTCCTCAAAGCAATTCCTGACCAAGTAGTAGGAACCTGTTTCTTTGTTTTCACAAACCTCCTTTTCACTTATTTCAATAGCAAGAAATCATGTCCAGGACAAAGAAGTGTGGCAGAAGATCCCACTTACTGGAAGGTTGTTAGGTTTAGTGAACTGCAATGAATTCATGCACACAAGAACTCAAGTTTAGACCTTCATAGGTGTATAAAGGACTAAGAACCTTTTGAGGTACCAGAAAACTAGAAACTTGTAACATCTAGCTACGGGTGGCAAGGGTGCTTTTGCATTTTGGAAGACGTGATATTATGCTACAGGACAGGGCAACAAACCAGTTTGCAGGGTTCATCTAGTTTATATTTTAATTGTAATAACATCTAGGCTAAAAGCCTCAGGAGACAATCTGAGGATAGTGTGGCTTTGTTTGGTTTTTCAGACAGCTGATCCACTCCCACCATTTCACGTTTGTGTACCAGGTTCTGTCCTGTGTCTTCAACTCGGAAAAATACAGGATCTCAACCTGTCAAATACTTCCAAATTTATGCATAATCACAAGCCAGGCATCACTGCTCTGTGTTCTCTGTAAGAAGTCTTCATTGTCTTTGTCACCCATTTACATCCTTGACTTGGGAATCCTTCTGTACTGGGAATGGCTCTTCATTCTTCTCTACTAAACTGGGTAATTGCAGAGAGAATTTCACTAAGGACCGGACATTAAATCAGGATGCTCAAATACACATGAATGTCATATAGATTTAAGTAAACCTTTAACAGCTGCCAAGATCAGTGACTGTGCATATGCTGTGAACATACAAATCAATATGGCAGTGAGTGTGTTAGTTGCTCAACCTATTCTATTTTGAGGCATTTATCTTTTAGTATAATGAGATTGTAACATTCCTTCAATTTATATTTGACAGAGCACTATGGAAAGTAGATAAATGTTCACAGTAATTGCCATTGAGACTTCCATGTAATCAGGTTACATATCTAAGCTAATAACACTTACATTCTCCTCTTTTTTAATGGTCTACTGCCCTAAGGATTGATTTTCTATTGGCAGTTGCTGGACACCGACAGTCCTGACGAATCAATTTTGTTTGCCAGTTGTGCTGGCAGCAACTCTCAAAAAGATATTCAGAATAAAAAATATGGGGCCTTAATTTTGCAGAGGAGTTTTCATGTGAAATCAATTTAATTTGCTTGCAAGATGGGGCCTCAGAACCAGATTTTGAGCCAAGAAATAAAAGGAAAGCATAAGTAGAAAAACCCAGTGTACCCATTGAGCAGCTTGTCTTGGATGCCGAGATTGTTCCTGCATGGGAGTCAGCTGTAGAGTTATTCTTACCGGACAAGGCTGTACCTGAACAAACACTGGGAATATTGACTTTGCAGCAGCAAAGCCTCTGAGTGGGTTATTTGGATAGTTGTAATTAGTATTAGAACCTCTGCTCAGTATTTCCCTTTTGCATGTTGTTTTCCTACTGTGCTTATGTTTTGCTAACACACATACTACATTTTGAGCAGCCCAAATTTGGTCTTGTGTGTAGGAATGACAGAAATGTCAACAAAGTGCATCTATTAGTGGTGTGAAATGCAGAACCCGTTGCAATGGCAGCAGTTCAATCTCTGACTCTGTGAAAGCACTGAAGTAAAACAGTTTTTCGTTTTGGAGATCACTGGAAGGCAGTAGAACAGGGAAATGGAAGTTATTCAGCTGGACATATCCAGGACAAGAGTTACCAGTCCAGGTCCTCAAAATAAGCCAGATGCTGTTTTGTAACCACCATTGACTAACTATTAATTAACCCAAAAGTTTATAAAAGCTGACCTGAAGTTGCTTGGTGGCGATTCCTGTTCTTCCTGAACACTTGTCTGAGGACAAAGACGCATGGAGACCTGTGACCAACACCCCTCTGGCAAACTGCAGTAAGCATGGTGGTTAGTGCTCAGGCTTTTAACAACAGCTGCTCAA